>NC_091128.1:77969321-78076821 GCF_040183065.1 Periplaneta americana | reverse complement strand
TCGCGGCGAAAGTAAAAGGAAAGTGTGCAGCTGCATAATTATATTATAATACCGGTATCACGTTGTTATACTATAAAACTGCTTAAATTTAGGCCCAACTGCTTGTATAAACAAGAATGCATTGTTGAAATCATATTGGATGTGTGATTCTTATTTATCGCTATGAATAGTAACCACAATAAAATTCTCAGTTACATTTCCAATTTACTGGATGGCGGATGAAAGTAGCAGATGAAAGTAGAATGCGAATGCGATATTTTGACTGCTTGAAATTCCATTATCGTATTCTACCGTATCGTATCATAGTGAAATGAGTAAACAGCTGCAACAATGGACAATTTTATACAATAATCGATTGTTGGCATTCTTCCTGTCAATATTTGATCAGTCATCAGTCGAATTACACTTGTCTGTTCGCATTCTGTAAAATGACTAACTTGATACGAGAAAGCGTGGAAATTGTAAGAACAGGTTCGATTAAGGAAACTCGCGAAATTTTCAGGATAATTTTCCGGAAAGAGGACAACCGTCAAAGAGAGCAATACAGGGTTTGGTTAAAAAGTGGCGTGCTACGGGATCTGTGCAAGTGCATCTGAACATGAATAGTAGACGTGCACAGCTGTGTTTGATAGGGAGCCCCTTTCAATATCTTCTATAAAAGGTGAATCCTTTTCAGCACTTCGCTTCTGTATTTACTCTATATTATCGCCGCGGCCTCATGCTTAAAATGTCGGCATCATACAATAACGTGCGGTGTGCTTTTAAAACACAATTTTGCCGACCGATTGTTGCTCTGTAGGTTTCACTCTAAGCGTCACGTTGTCACGTCTACTTCCTCGATAAAAATAAGCACTAGTTTGTTATATTGTTAAATTACTATTATTATTTTAATTATTCTTATTATTTCATATACGAGTACGTTGAAATTCTTAACTCTTAATAATAACTCTTTAATAATAATTTTTAATCACATAGGTACCTTAATGTTCGTCCTCAGCACAAGACATTGCAACTTCGGTTTTAGTCCACGTGGATTAGACAAGAAGGTGTCATTTAATAATGGAAGCAGCTTATTGGTTGCAATATTGAAATTGAGGCAAGTGATTGGAGCGGCGACATAAGAAATTGAAAACAATAATGCAATTAAATTTCAAAGACCTGCCGAATGTTATGCATGACACCGCTCAAAGACCTGCCGAATGTTAACCATGAGAGCGCGGCGATAATACACTCTGTATATCGTCAACAATACTATTTAATCACTTTCCAGTATGTGCATTACATGATTCGATACTGAAAGGTTTATTTCGCAAAGAGTTGGAAATTATTTTTCAGTTTACTTTGTACTTCCTGTAGAAATAAGAAATAGTCGTAATAATTGTTCCACCAACAAACCAATGCTTAAAAATAAACCACAGCCTGGCTTTCGCAAATCAATTTTGTTTCAACAATGAATAAATTTGAATATATTTCTTTGCATCAAGTCTGATATGCTTCGTCAGATTGACTTTGATGACATAACAATACTTTCTCTGTCAAGGAAGTACGCTAGAAATCTTCATAATTCACAAGTAAGATACATGTATTTTGATTCCAGTAATTTGGTTTCTGGTTTGTAACATTTCACTTGAAACTAATTTAAACTAAACATGACCTGTATAACAGCTGCTTATAAATTGTTTGTGGGAGTTGAGTGGGCGGCAAATTTTAGCACTGCCTAGGGGCGGCACTATACCTAAATCCGACCTCGTATGTTGCAGAAATAATTACAAAATTGTGTTATTTTAATGTGAAGAGAGTTTTACACGTTAACATAACCTGCTTGCATCGACATTTTAAGTTTAGAATGGAAGCTATTTTGAGGTTTAATAAAGAAGAATTTGTGATTTTAATTTAGCACATCTATCTTCCTTCATTGTAGGTAGAAAATTTACCATACCACTTCTATGAAATTAGTGTACGTACGATTGCATGTTACTTCGTCTGGTAGGTAGTAGATAAATACAATTCAATACAACCCAGAGCTCAACGTTTAATATTAAAATACAGACAAATTGAATGTTCAGGGTATCATACATGACATTATGCTTAATTGTAATGTATAATTGCGAATATAGGAATATAAGATAAATACAGTAAACATAATCTATAATTTCTATATGACATCATAACGTACTTAAGTATGGCAGGGCATTGGAGACCACTAAAATTAGACAGAAAGTGAAATATTATATAACTCCTTCCTAATTTAAACTCGATACATTAAGCATTTTTTTTATCTTTTTCCAGAAATTTTATCAATGTCTATAACTAGTTTGTGTGAAGATTTCTCAATAAAAATGCTTGCTTTCACTCTGAAATAATTATCCAGCAATATATTTATACGTACATTAATGCAGTGATCTGCAATTTGAATAATTGTGCTATCACATTCATATTCGACATGATAACATAACCTTGTAAATCGAATTGCTCTAGTAATAGCGCTGTGAGATTACCGTATTTCAATACAGTGCAGTACAATTGTTGTTTAGTCAAGTGTCCGAAGGCCAATAAGGCAGCACTCATAAAGCAACTACGCCAAGAGATAATAGGGTAGAGTGGCCAGTTTCTTTCTCCCTCCATTGTATACATCGCTGACTAGTAACAGGTGGAACTAGCGCTGAGGTAGTTCCTGCGATTTCGGAAGTAAAAATCATTGAATTTATAAGAGATTTTTGTGGAGCTACAGTTGATCGTATACGCAAGGCATAATAAAAGCCTAAACTAACCAAACCTAATCTGTCACAGATCCGTATATGCAAGGTGTATGAGTACAAAGGAACTATCTCAGCGCTAGTTTAGCCCTAGTAACATATTAAATTAATCAGACTTGAGAGTGGACTGTAAGAAACGAATACATATAATTGAAATATAGACAATTTGTATTTACAAGTTATCATATGTAACTTTATGTTTAATTTTAAAATATAATTGCGAATATTGAAATAAAGTACTGGTACAGTAAACATAACCTATAATTTCAACATATCTAAATATCCGTGCGATGCAACTGAAAATGATTGAATCGTGCATAAATGAATGTGTAAGAATTTCGTACTGAAGCGTGTTTTATTTCATTTAATTAAAAGATTGATTCTGTAACAGTAACGAAAACTATGCGGTACCATTTTATTTATTTTTCGTACATATTTCTATATCGTTTTAGTTCAAATTGTGTGCCGTATATTATCAAACATGGTATTATTTATAACGTAGGATGTTCTTACATAAAAGAGGCGCAATAACTTAAATTTAATAAAACACATATAGTAAACAATAATGGCCTGATTACACAACAGTAACATATATAATGCTGCACTTAGACCTAAATACAATTTACATGTCAGTCAGTGTTTCCACTTTCACATGCATATTTCATATATTTACTGTTCATAACACCAAAAATGCACTTAACCACATAAAAGGACGCAATATTTAATCGAAATAAATGCAGGTATTACATATACGAACTTTGCCTGCATCAACGTAATTTTCAAACCAAAAATAATATTACACCTTAACTCGCAAGTGAATTATCCTTAAGTGTCTCATAATCATTGTTTTAAATTTTATTAATGCAGTTACACTGCATTTTAGAGAAATATATGTTACTCTTTATGCATTCCAACTAATTCATATGGTTGAAACGCCGCCCTTCGTGATCAGTAGAGCTGGGATTTCCATATAATTACATACTTTTTCCCTTGCAATTTAGACGCTGGGAAAAGTTATGTGTTCATAAACTACTATGTTAGGGTCATTATAACCGAATTTAATTTTACATATTTTTACATATTTGTAGGTACCGGTATTTTACATATTCTTAGTAGCATTACATAAAATTACATATTTTAGCATTTTCGTATTCAAATGTATGTAAATTATTGTGTTGAAGTTTGAAACTCAAATCCGAGCTGTTGTCAGTTGCCACAATAGGTGGATAGTTCTCGCGTAGTGTTCATTGATGAGGAACATGTTGCTTGCAATATTTTTCCAGGAAAGATGTGAATTCAGGCACTTCAAGTTTATAACATGGAATAGTGGCTACAATCATCGCATTGCATGTCTTTATAAAAAAAAAAGGTTACTTGAAGGTGAAGGATGTTTCATCTGTGTTAAAAGTATTTGTTTCTTCTGTAGACCTAATTGTTGATTTTTTATATGCTGAGAAGTTCGTACATGTTGTTCAAGCTGGGATTTCATAGAACATACGTTATGTTTGTTGCATACTTGACAAATCACTACTTTACCATCACTTGTAAAAGAATAGTCAAGTGCAATCCACAATTTTAACTTTGAAGTCAACGAGGACGCAACTGGTGCCTTATTGACACTTGAGAAAACTGATGTTGAATGAACTATTTCCTTCACTGTTTAAAAGAAACTAATATCTATTTGAGATATTTCAAAAGCACGAAGCCTTTAAGAACAGAGTTGGAAATTCCAAAGTAACAAAAAGGTCACTTAAATTTGTTTAGGAAAATATTTCTAGAAACTTCAATATGCAAGTGGCTAGTCTAAAGCCATTAACCCTAATAGGGATGAAAGATGTAAAGATTGGCAAACAATGTATAGTATTAAAGAAAGATATGAGAGTGGTTTCTGCAACTAATTAGAACCTTTGGTAAAATCCATTTTAGAAGTGTCTATACCTGCAATTTGTTATCCTTTCAAATTCCTGTCAGCTGTCAATAATCTTTATCCACCTATTGTAGCAACTTACAACAGCTCGGATTCCAGTTTCAAACTTCAACACAGCAATTTACATACATTTGAATACGAAAATGCTAAAATACGTAATTTTATGTAATGTCACCAAGAATATGTAAAATATCTACAAATATGTAAAAAAATATATGTAAAATGAAATTCAGTTATAATGAACCTACCATAATAGTTTGTGAACATACAACTTTTGCCAACGTTTAAATAGCAAGGAAAAAATGTGTAATTACATAGAAATCCCAGCTCTACTTATCAGTGATACTTAAATTGATATTATGTATAAAGTTTTTGTTCTTAATTTTTTTGTTTTGTATAGATGTAATAATTAATTATTTGTATGCATTAGTTCTTGTATTTTTGTAATATAATGAAACTATATCCGAACACGAGCTTTGCCCTTACGCGTGTTCCTGATTTTTTATGCTTTGTATAAATTAATTTATTATAAATAAATATCAGTATCAATCAATAAATACGAGTAAATGAATAGAGAATTTAAAAAATACAAGAAACTTCAACATTTTAATATTTAGTTTGCACTAAATATAGAGACAGCATTAATCTTGCTCAGGATAGGGACCGATGGCGGGCTTATTATGTGAGGGCGGCAATGAACCTCCGGATTCTCTAAAAGCCATAAGTAAGTAAGTTTTCACTTAGGGAGAGTCGGGTAGTATCGGACATCGGGTAATATCGGACAGTGAGTTTCTTTCGTCTACCACACGATGATAGTACCTGATTGACATGGTTACTTTCTGTGAAGTCGCATAGAGAAACGTAACCATGTCATTCAGGTACTACCATATGGTGGTAGATGAAAGAAACGCACTGTCCGATATTACCCGATGTCCGATACTACCCGACTCTACCCTAATATATTTAGTTTTTTTTAATCTCAAAAGTATTTTATATCATCAAGAAATGCTATTGTGTTTTGTTAACCACAATATGTAGAACTTGCAATAAAATTTCATGTTCTTGGCATTAAATTGTATTAAGTTTTCCACCATGAACATGGCAGATTAGGATGAAAAAAAGTATGAGAAAACAGCTTATAAAGTTTGCATGGAATTAAAATTCAAGAGTGCAGCCATTTATATGTGACGTAATTTATGCTTTCAAGCACCACAGAGCACTCACATTTGATCAACATTAAACATCGTTTATTCGGTTTTTACAAGAAAAACAAAATGCGATTCTTGATTGAAAATTTCTAAAATTTCATCTGTTTGCTCCATTAAACTATTAAATTTAGTCTTATTCATAGTTTCGAAGAAGATCGGTCCCGTTATTTTAAGGAAAATCGATGTAGGCAGACCAGTCAATGGACTAGTAGGACTAGCCTAGTCCTCTAAGTATCATCAGTTTATAAAATTTATTAAAATTCATGTTTAAATTTTAAAAAGTTTCAAGACATAGGTTTCTCTGATATCACTAATTTTCGCAAAGCAAAGATTCGCCATGAGAAGACGCAATCATATTTATCTGTAATAACGAAATGTAAAACTTTCGGTAAAACAAGGATATACTTTCATCTAACAAGCAAACATTCTCGTGGGGGCAGATAAAAAAGTTAATAGTTTTGCTTCCACCATGTTAATAATATAAAAACAAGTGCTTATACAAATTTTGGCCTCTCGACCGCAATTACGAGGCCGTCCAGAACGTGATTTTCCCTGTAGCCGTTTACAACAAAAAAGCACAATTTCATGAAAAGATTTATTGAAACAGATACAGCAATTGTTGCGTTATTTTTCAACATATTCCCCACTGGAAATGAGACATTTGTCATACCATAGGATCAATACTGTAGTGTCCTTGTATCGTGTTGTACACGTCTCTGTTGATCCCACGGTATGAAAAATGTCTCAATTTCAGAGAGGAATATGTTGAAAAACACCGCAAGAATTTCTGTATCCGTTCCAATAAATCTTTCCATGAAATTGTGTTTTTTTTTCTGTAAACGACCCGAGGGAAACCACTTTCTGGACGGCCTCGTAATTGCGATCGAGTGGCCAAAATTTGTATAAGTACAACTTATGACATTATTATCATGGTGAAAGAAAACAATTAACTTTTTTATTTGCACCCATCAGAATGTTTGCTTGTAAGTGAACAACGCAGGGCGGATGTTTGAAACACAATGACGAAGTTGACTCTAATAGAGAAATAATGAAGCGATTAATCGATGTAACTTGCTAACTGGCAAAGCAAGAACTACCTTTCAGAGGTCATAACGAACATAATGAATTCCTTAATCAGGGAAGCTATATTGAGTTCTTGCACGTGCTATTCAAGTATGGTATCAAATTAGACACAAACTTACAAAGGGCTAAAGTTTCCATAGGTACATCAAGTCGAATTCAAAATTATATTATTGAAATTATTTGTGGCGTAACTCTAGGCATAATAAGCTGCTTTAATGCTGGACGAAACAACGGCTGTTGCAAAATTATCTCAACTTTCCACTGTCATTCGTTATGTGAAAGAGGGTGAAATTCAGGAGAGGTTTTTAGGTTTTACAGATGTCAGCAATAATCGCTCAGCAGTTGCGTTAAGTGAACATGTGTTTAAAATTCTTTCGGACTTTCAGTGTGAGGACAAGGTCGTAGCTCAAGGATATGACGGGACTGCAACATTTTGCGGCCGTTTAAATACGTTGCAAGCACTAGTAAAAAAAGTCCCAATGCGTTTTTCGTCCACTGTTATGCTCATCGGCTTAACCTAATTCTATCGCAGTCAGTGCAATTTATAAAGGAATGTAAAATATTTTTCATGACATTGAGAGGTATCTTTTCATTTTTTCTCATTCAACAAAGCGTGTAAATGCATTAAACGCATCGGAAGTCAAGAAGAGGTTTCCATCAGTGTTAATTACGAGTTAGAATTTATAACTCTAGGAATGTGAACACAGTGCATGAAAATAAGACATAATTGATCTCATTTTTGAGCATATTGTTGATCACCCAGACTGCTGGGATAGAGACACTTTTATTTCTGCTAGAGGATATTTAGCGTCATTGAAGGATATCAACTTTTCTTTTCTGTTGGAAATTTTCAGTCATATTTTTGTTCTCACTGATACATTATTCAATATTCTCCAGACAAAGACTTCTGATGTAAATTTTGCATAAGAAAAGTGAAAGAGACCATTTCTTTCATTCAAGAATCTCGAAACAATTTTGATGATATGTATGTAACACTAGAAGAAAGTAATACGAATGAGAATGAACATAGAAAGTGCCTTTGGGAAGGTGACGATCCCAGAATGAGATATTAGAGTCTTTACAACGAGTTAATTGACGCGGTAGTTAACCAAATGGAAAACAGATTTCGTGATTTGGAAGAACTAAAATTTATCGAGCTAATTGATTCGATGAAGTTTGAAACTTTCAAAACCAGATTTCCCGAAATTTTGTTTACGTCTCTTAAATCAGGCTACAAACATTTGTTTCATTTCGAAAATTTGCGAAGTGACTTAGTTGCTGTTTATAGGTTGTCAGACTTTTCAGGTAGGACAGTGACTGAGATTGCAAAGTTTTTTAAAGATATCGAGTTAGAAGAAGAAGCATTTCCAGAAGTTCATAAATTATACTGCCTAATAGCACCTCCAAAGTGGAACCACTTTTTCCTGCTTAAGACGCGTAAAGAGTTTCGTACGGAACACTCAGTGCGAAGACAGGCTTTCGCGACTTTCACTGTTATCGATCGAAAAGACTCTATTGAATAAAATTCAGAGCCAAAGACATTTTTATGATGACATCATAGAAAAATTTTCCAGAAAAGATGAGAGGAGTATTCTGTTGATTTTCACATGAAGGTGCTAACTCGTAAGTCTTATTTTCGTTGTAACGTCGGTACATATTACCTAACATATTTTTATGTATATTTTTTTTGTTTAGATTTGTTAAATAGTGTCGACAGTTCCATTACTGCTGCCCCCCTCCTGAAAAAGTCACCGCTCGCCACTGAGCCAGACAGATAGCATTCCCGAAACGATATCTTTTATATAAGCGATTCTGAAAACAAGTAATTCTGCGTAATTCTCGAAATGAATTTCTGTAGCTTCGGAAATTTCGTACCATTAGAAATTGAAGCAAGAGCAGGGTTTACAGTACAATGCACTGTAATTGCCCAGAAACAGCTCCACCTTCCAACGTTAACGTGCGTCCAGAAGACCAATGCAAACTTTGTTTATGAATTATGTTTGCGCATTCTACCAGAAACATGCTCCTGCAAAATGTTCTTGTTCAGAAATGTTTCTTTTTGTCCGTAGAGTGCTGTTTTCCACTTGGAGTCGGTCGAGATCAAAAGGAAACGTGTTCGCAGTGAGTTTTCGATATTTCACCACAGTAGCTCGCCACATTTAGTTTCGCGCAAGGCCTAGAAGCTTTGAAGTCATTGATTGAGGTTTAAGTGTTTGTGTGAATTTGTAGAGGAGAATTGGAATGGTTTAGAGCGGAAACTATCTAGTTAATTGAGTTACACAAAATGGAGGAATGTTTGTGGAACACGAACGTCGAAAACTTACAAGAACATATTAATGGAAAACGATTCATATAAAACTGTATCTTCTCGAATGAACATATCGTCAGGAAAATTGGAAAGGAACTAAAATCGTTAGTATATCAATGCAGGAAGAGAAAAATGGTGATAGAAAATAAGTAGTCTGGGAGCAGAGCTTCCATCTATAAACCAAGTGTTTTATATTTGAGGCGACGTTGTTTTGTGATGTAAGTGAAAGGAAAGAAAGTAGAGATTCGGCAGATATTAAGGTAAATAATTTAGTTTTTGTTATTTTGACTTAGCCGACATTGTAGTATTAGCCAATATTCGCCGTGTGTTATACGTTTCCTGGAGAAGGTTTTTATCAATATTATGATAAAATACAGACATATGATGACGCTTGAGACATTCCATCATGTCCAGAAACACCAGTGAAAACATTTCTGCTTCATAATGCAACTAACAACGGAACTGTATGAAGCGAACAAAATGTGTTGTATGAATATGATGACTAAATTTCGTTGTATGTACAGTATGTGGAACTATTTGGCGGTGTTTGAAGAATAAACCGAGGGTAGACACTGAGTTAAATTTTATAAAACAATAACCGTTCCTGTCCTTGTATAGATCCGAATCATGATCTGTAACAGAATCTGCCAAAAACAAAATAGAGACAAGAGAAAATGTCCTCATGAAAACATGAAGAAACTTAATAAATAGAACTACTCTGAACATATACAATTTAAATGTAAAGTTAGAGAATAATAATTATAAATGGTGATATCATTTATACAGGGTGTTTCAAAAATAAGGGGCATAATTTCAGGTATGTATTTCCCACATGTAGACAATCAAAATAGTTCATTACAACATGTGTCCGGAAATGCTTCATTTCCGAGTTATGGCCTTCACAACATTGAAATTCACCGGAACGTTTTTCTTTCTGCAGGTCGTTGTCATTGCAGAAGATGTTCAAAATGTCCACCTCCTGCTTGAATACAGATCTCACATCGATGTCTCATTGACCTGCGAACACGATCCCAAACTCCAGGAGTATTGCGTATGTCCTCAGAACATGCCACAATTCGATACCGAAGGGATTCCAAATCAGGCACCGGAGACGAATAAACCAATAATTTTAAATGGCCCCACAAGTAGAAATCGAGAGGGTTCAGATCAGGTGAGCGTGGAGGCCAAGCAATTGGGCCACCTCTACCTATCCATCGATCAGGACACCTTCGATCCAAGTACCGGCGAGCCGTACGACTGAAGTGTGCAGGAGCGCCATCATGCAAGAACTGAATGTGTTGACGATTGATTAGTGGAGTGTCTTCTAAAACATGAGGTATGGTGTTTTCCAGGAAGTTTGTGTACGTCTGCCCCGTAAGTCTGTTTACAAGTACATGGGGTCCAACTAATCGGTCACCAATGATACCGGCCCACATGTTGAGGGAGAACAGCACCTGGTGATGAGATGGAACAGTTGCACGTGGGTTTTCATACGCCCATACATGCTGATTGTGGAAATTTGTTAGCCTATGCCATCTCGTGTGAACTGTGCTTCATCTGTAAATAATACTAAGGCAGGAAAGTTCGGATATACACCACACTCCTGCAAGAACCACTGACAGAACCTAACTCGTGCAGGGTAATCTGCTGGTGACAGGGCCTGCACACGTTGCAAATGATAAGGATACAATTGATACTCTTTCAACAGTCTCCAGACAGTCGTATGAGGAACATTGACTTGCAACGCTACCCTTCGTGTGCTGATAGAAGGAGTCATGTTCACAGCCTCCAGAATCTCCTCCTGTACTTCTGGAGTTGTAGATCTTGGTCGTCCCCTTCCCAAACCAGGAGAGTTAAATTTTCCATACTCGCACAGACGGTAATGGAGACGTACAAATGTCTTCCGATCTGGACATTGTCGCTGTGGGTACCTCTCCCGGTACAAACGACGAGCTAGCGCAGCATTGCCGTCCGCCTTACCGTACATGAAGTGTATCTCTGCCAGCTCTTGATTTGAATACATGTCGCACAGTCTACTCCTACACAACACTGAATGTAACCTTCGCCTCGGAATGAACTGTCAGAGTGCCCTCTTAATGTCTCCTTTGACGGCAACGACCTGCGGAAAGAAAAACGTTGCGGTGAATTTTAATGTTGTGAAGGCCATAACTCGGAAATAAAGCATTTCCGGACACATGTTGTAATGAACTATTTTGATGGTCTACATGTGGGAAATACATACCTGAAATTATGCCCCGTATTTTTGAAACATCCTGTATAGAACGGGAAATGGCAGGATAGCAAGACAGATGTTTGATGGAAGGACAGAATCTTGACATAAAGTAAATTCGACGAGGAACGGAGCGGGATAAAATGCTCATGCTGTGAAGTTGAGGATCATAATGAAACTTAATGTAGGCTACAAGAATATTAATAGAAAAGGGTTAAGTGTATAAAATATGAAATCTCTATTTTAAAAATTGTAGAACATAAACATTTCACCCATCAACCTTAAACCAAAAAGCAAGCAAGCTAATTGTAGTTGTGACGTCATCTGCTAAGCTGAGGCTATTGTGTGTTGACAGTGACTATACACCATGGGCACGACAAGACTGGTTGTCTAGCAAATGGCCAAAATTAAATAGGATGTACACATCTTAAGAGTTGCACAAATTTACAAGCTTTGTAAAGGCTGGTCCACAATAAAATGAGAACGGAAACGAGAACGAGAACGAAAGTATTGTTAAAATAGGCCTAAATATATTTAAATGTGAGCATTCACAATTAACTTTCACGTTCCCGTTTCCGGGCTCCAGCAAACTTCTCCTTAATTGTGAATGCTCACATTTAAATACATTTATTTTAACAATATTTCCGTTGTCATTCTCGTTTCCGTTTCCGGTTTATTGTGAACCAGCCTTAATTGTCAAGCAAAATATCAGTAGCTGTATTTTATTGAAGATGAAGAAGGAAAGCAGAACAGTCCTGCGTCACTGGAATCTTCGACTTTTACTTTCTCAATTCACCGTTGCTGTCCACAACAATACCTACTAACAGTTGTTTCCAAACTTGAAAACAGTACCTAATAATATTATTGATTTAGTATAAGCCTATGTGTATCATTGTTTACTTTCCTCACATTATAGGCAAGTCCGTTGAGTCGAACGACAAAGTAAGTTGCCTATGTACACGGGCGTTTCCAACTAATATTGCGGGACTGGAAAATACGTTAATTTTAATTATTGCATGCTATGTAGTGATATAATACTAATATTGAACTTACATACATTTTGACAGAGAAGTCATGAAACGTAGGCCTATACATAGTTATGAAATTGCCTCAATCTGCGATACATTCTGTAAAAGGAAGAAACAAAGCTGGTTCTCATGTTACAGTTCTATGAAGCGAAGCGTTCTTTTCAAACGAAAACTTAACCAGGTTTGTAGAGGTCAAATTAAATTATTTTCGCTTTGAAAGACGAGAAATTTGTGTCTATATCGTATAAAGGTACAGTAAATTTTATTAACTGAAAGGGATCAGTTTATTATATGGGGTTTTGAGAATGAAGTTCAGAAAGCTGTACGAAGTTAAGTCAGGTTCATAGTTAATAAGGCAAGGTAAGATAATTTCAGTAATAAAAGTAAAATAATGGTATCCCAAGGGCTGAAACCTGTAAAAGCTAAAATCGTAATCGGATGGAAAATTCATGAACATGATAAGCGTGTTCAGTAATCTAAATCATTTCGGTTACAAAAGATCAGAAGACGTTGAAATAAAATTGTATACTAAATTCAGACTGTTTTGTGGGACAACAAAACGAACATTAAAGTGCTAAAGGAAACAATGCTAAAATGGTACAAAAGTGATCACATTGACATTAGGCCTACAGTTTATTATATGAACGCGGAAGCTGGGCATTAATGTCAGATCAAATAAGCCGAAATGAGTCATCAGAAGTTATATTTCTTTGTTTTATAGTAGGATACACATTATTAAATCATAAAAAAAGTTATCTACACAATTTAAAGATACAGAATGTACTGGAGAAATCATGTTCAGCGTATGCAAGACATCAAATTAACTAAGACTGCCTTTCAGTATAATGTAGAGGCTACAAGAAGGAGAAAACTTGTGTCGACTCTTGAAAATATGGTGTGAACAATTTTGATACGGAACGGGCCGAAAGTTACAACTTAAACCTTGATGACCATGATGGTGATGATGATGATGATGATGATAAATAATGCATTAATGTGCAGTACTTAATTATGAAGTAATTCATGAGTGCAACCACATAATTTGTAATGTGTGTATATACAGCCTATGTATATGTGTGTATGTATGTATGTACGTACAGTACGTGTGTGTGTGTTTTATGTATGTTATGCATGCAATGTATATAATATGTACCGAAGTATTATATTTATTTATTTATTTACTTACTTATTTTCATATTTATTTATTTACTTATTTATATATTTATTTACTTATTTATTTACTTATTTGTTTATTTAATTATTTATTCACTTATTTATTTATTTACTTATTTACTTATTTATTTATTATTTATTTATTTATTAGTGTACGTATGTTTGTATGTATAGAGTGGAAGTTATAACTGTGCAGGTTTTAACAGCTTATTTCTTGGATAGAGTATAGCAAACAATTCTAATATTTCATTAGTTTCAAATGAATATTCGTAATTTTATCAACAGTATCAAAAGTATATAAAGATTAGAAGTAACGAAGTACTCCAATACAATAAAATATTAATTGACTTACGAAAATACAACTGTCTTCAAATGTATTTTTGTACCATCCCAACATTACAAATATTACACTAGATGCATGCTAGATGGCAATAGTGTGTTATGATTAGCTGTTATCTTGCTATCAGTTGTGCTAACTATGGAATCTTCATTTTGCTAGCAATGCCTTCTTGATCTAGATCACGATGGCAGTGTTACTTGTGAAGAAGGCTTTGTTGATTCAGTTTCATTTTCATTAAAACGGTTGCATTCCACTTCAATTCTCCGAATCCCAGTAATCAACGTCACTTGACAGATGATTTTAAATAAATCTTAATATTAAACAATCTCTGATACGTGACTATCCATAATATCATATAGCAGAAGCTATAACATAACCTAAATAATATACGTAAGTGTTAGAAAAGTTTTAATTAACGACGATGGCATAAAAAATAAACATGAATAATTTTAAAAGGAATAATAAAATTATTGAATGTACAATTTTCAAATTTGAATGTTTTAGTGGTTGGTGGTTCATTTGATGTTATATTGGACGTGTGCGTAAAAGGAGTGTAACTCGTTGATGTAGGCCTACATGGTGTATACCTCAACTTATTCAGGATTTCCGAATGGTGCTCTTCATTTATTTGTAAATAGGATTTCAGGGAAGATGCATAGCTATGACCAGTGATCTTTATTAATTCTTGTTCTTGAATGCCAATGCGAGTCATATTTGAAACTGCTGTGCATCGACTGGAGTGGTTTGTAATTTTTTTTTTTTTTTTTTTTGACGTCCAGACCAGCGCAGTTTAAAATGTTGGCAAACAAAGAAACAAATGCTAGGGACGCGATAAAATTAAACAAATGCTAGGGACGCGATAAAATTGTGCGATAAGCAGCCATGATTGGTTTAAATACGTCCTTTCGTACCGTTTTATTGGTCAAAAGTAGTATGACGTAGTAAAAGTGTAATAGTCAGAAAAAAAACATATTTTTTTCTAAATGTTAATATTTTACGCGGTAAGTGCTATCCGTACCATTCTGACATTTGCTTTTGTCATTAGAGAAACTGTTGGGGAATGAATTTATCCGTTTGCAGTTTTCCAATAAAGTGGACGGTTTTCTTGGAAATAAAATAAAAATTAACACGTATCATTATTCCCTGCCATTAGGAATTCCGGCAACCCTACTGGAGTGACTAACTCAGCTGTGGATGTGTACTTTCGTTGGTGAGCCGGCGATGCGATGTTGCCAAATTACGCAGGATTCCAAACTCATTTTCTAATTAATTATGCACTTCATCACAAAACGCATAACAGGTTCTTTTATTTATTTTAATGTATTCTATTGCCCTCTTCAAACTGCACAATTATATTCACTCCCCTCCTTTATATGCACAAGTTCGTGTGACATCCTCATAGGTTACTAATATTTCCGTTTGCAACTTCTAGCAGCGACATGTTTGTTGTAGCAAGAAGGGTCTCAGAAAAGGTTTAAGCATTTTACGAGCGAAACTAAGCAGGAGATAGGCATTTCGGTGCTTTAATGACGATTTTTATGCTGTTAAATAATGACTTTTTAATCTATATCCAGAGAAACCTTGCTCATTTTGCAAAGTGATTCTTTCTTCTTTGGTATAACGGTTCTCTTGATTAACGGCTGTTTGCGAAGTCAACGTGGTAAAATCGATACAGAAATTTGCATAGCATAATCATTTAACGAAAGTGAAACTTGCACCATGACTAAAGGAAAGAAAAACACCCCCTTTGAGAGCATCGAAATAGGATACACAAGAAGTGCTGTATTTTAAGAAACGGTAAAGAAGCTTCTGTAAAGAAAATAAGAGTTACTCTACAGTAGGAATAAGGAAAAAGTTAGCAATGTTCTATTTCGTTTCGTACAGTGTGTGAAGTAAATGTAGAATTAGAATATTATTTCATTTAAATTAGGCTGATAAAATAGCAACATGAAATATAGAATTCAGAGGATGATGGAAGCTACATCGAAACTAAACAGTAAGGCAAAATAACACCATATTTGACACATTAATACAGTGGAGTTGTTATTTATTTATTTTAAGTAACTTAATAAATGTTCAGTGAAATAATGATAATAATGTTTGTTTACGACTGTCACCGTTTATTTTGTTTTTGGTTTTCTCGGTATTCCTTTCTCCCTTCAGACCTATGGATGATACGGTTTTTTTTTCAACGCCTTGAATAGCTGAGTCAACATAGTTTCCATCCATTTTCCTGCATCTATGGGCGTTTGAGCATTAAACTCCTTTCTGCATAATGAGAGCTGGCCCATCCCTTGAAACATCTGAGTCAGAGGATCAAATCATTGACATATTACCAAGTTTTTAGAGTTCTTAAAGGACCTTCACGAGTTCCGTAGCGTAAATGGGAACTAGCCGCTTCATATTTCACCGCACTATGGGATGGAATTTTCAGGAGGAGGCCACTATGACCCAGCACTGCAACCTTTTACGATCTATTGCGTTAACCCACATCGACTGACTACACTAAGGTTGGCTGCTTACCCAGGTTTCAAGCAGGCAACCCCTCCCCCCTTTCCTAGGCCAGCCTCCTCCGTCGCCCGGAGTTCGGGAAATGCTATGGAATGATAACGAAATGGAGAAATGTTGACTGAATGATGTAGATGCCAAATATGGGGAAACGGGAGAACCCCGAGAAAAAAAGCAACTACGACCTTGTTCGTCACAAGTGTCACCGTGGACTTTTAAATGAAAAATTCCAGACCTAACCGAACCTCGAACCAGGACCGCTTGCTTGACAGGCTGAAGTTCTGACCATTTAACCACCACAGGGGAATTCACTGCGCTAAGTAATTCCCTAAGTTCTGTTGCCACTCTTCACGACATGGAGGCTTCGGTTGGATTTAAAGAAAGGACTTGGTAAAACAATATGCAATAAATAGGCTATAATAATTTTTCAGTACCGGTATATTACGCGCTTTATAGCAATTACAATCTTTAATGGGCACTACGACTGAGTTTTGAAATTTTTAATATTTGAATCCGATTTATTGAAATTTCTAAGTTTGTGTTAGTGCATTAAGAATAAAGTGGGCCACCAGTCGGTTAAGGCGCTTGCCTGCCGGTCTGAAGTTGCGCTCGGGCGCGGGTTCGATCCCCGCTTGGGCTGATTACCTGGTTGGGTTTTTTATTTACATAACAATCTTTTTAAGCTCCTAATTTTCAAGATAATACTTCTCAACGTCAGATAGCAGATAATATATACATAGACGCATACTAAAATTTTCATTGAATTTAGTTAAACTGCATGCATATTAAACGTTTTGAACATGAAATATGTAGTTTCGAGAAAAAAGCAAATTTATAAAGAGAGATACAATACTGACTTTAACTTATGGAATGGGCCTATATAATAATCTCTCCTGGACTTCAAAGAAGAAGGAGAGCAAAAATTCTCTTTTCATCAACTTCCTAAATGCCCAAGGAATATTTCATACAAAAGACCGATAATTTATTTTTTGACCATTTTTGTAAAAACTTAGTCCTTAATTTGGATTTTTTTCCTCTAAGCTTTTCCAATTTATTCATCAGTTCCCCAACTACTACTCTAGATCATATACACCCAGATTGCTCGGCCTTACAGGCTTTCTCGTAACAAATTTTGTCAGGTTTACTATATTACTATCTAGTTGTTACATAAGGAGCCACGTCATAACTCTCATTTGAATTGCCTTAGCGACTATACTGCCATCTCGTGTTTGTTTACGGCGGACGGGTGGCGATCCTGGCGGCTGTTCTCTTCAAAGTGGTCCACACCTGTGGAGTAACGGTTAGCGCGTCTAGCCGCGAAACCAGGTGGCCCGGGTTCGATTGCCGGTCGGGGCAAGTCACCTGGTTGAGGTTTTTCTCGGGGTTTTCCCTCAACCAAATATGAGCAAATGCTGAGTAACTTTCGGTGTTGGACCCCGGACTCATTTCACCGGCATTATCACCTTCATCTCATTCAGACGCTAAATAACCTAAGATGTTGATAAAGCGTCGTAAAATAACCTACTAAAAATCTTCAATGTGCTACCGATTTTAACATAGGAATGAGTTGTCTGTTATATATATATATATATATATATATATATATATATATATATATATATATATATATATATATGATCTAGGTTACTACTTATTTTATCTTCAGCACCTTTGCCCAGCTTTGAGTTACTAACCGGACAGATGTCTCATTTTCCACAGAAAATAAGAGATGGTAAAGGAAATGTCATTTAGGTTTGTTGAATTACAGTAGTTAGGATACTGATCGTGGCCCTTTTGCAAATACGTACTTTCTCGGAATTTGCCTGCACAGAACTGGAGTAACAAGAAAGGTTGCCCTTTGGAACAAATCCCGTACAATCCGTACATGCGCTCTAATCACGACAACCTTCCCCGGTATATTAGGGAGCGTATTAATTCTAAATTGTGTTAATTATACCAGATGAGTAAAAAGTATGAAGCATGTTTGTAGCCTTTCTCTTTTAATTTTATGAAGAAACCCTATGTGCAATGAAAATGTGTGGGCCCATTCTTGACATGTTTTCAAAAACAATGCTCTTCATTTATAACGAATGTTTCTAGGAGTAGCCTATATTAATTTTAATGGCACCCTAAAGCTACTTTCTTCAATATTGGATCGTACACTATTAATATTACTTCTCCTATTTTCAGCCTCCCCTTAGTCTCCGCTTACGATCCATATTTGTTAATGTTGTCTGTCATCTCCTATCTTCTTCTGCCTCGAACTTTTGTTCCGTTCATGATTCCTTCTAGTGCTTCCTTCACTAAGGACGGCAGCATACTGTATCGAACATTCTGTCTGGACAGGGCGGTTTTGTCTTGGACTGTCCGATGTGATTGTGAATACACACATTCTTATGAGGCTACAGCATACTGCATCGAACATTCTGTCTGGACATGGCGGTTTTGTCTTGGACTGTCCGATGTGATTGTGAATACATGCATTCTTATGAGGCTACAGCATACTGCATCGGACATTCTGTCTGGACAGGGCGGTTTTGTCTTGGACTGTCCGATGTGATTGTGAATACATGCATTCTTATGAGGCTACAGCATACTGCATCGGACATTCTGTCTGAACAGGGCGGTTTTGTCTTGGACTGTTCGATGTGATTGTGAATACATGCATTCTTATGAGGCTACAGGATACTGCATCGGACATTCTGTCTGGACAGAGCGGTTTTGTCTTGGACTGTCCGATGTGATTGTGAATACATGCATTCTTATGAGGCTACAGCATACTGCATCGGACATTCTGTCTGGACAGGACGGTTTTGTCTTGGACTGTCCGATGTGATGGTGAAAACATGCATTCTTATGAGACTACAGCATACTGCATCGGACATTCTGTCTGAACAGGGCGGTTTTGTCTTGGACTGTCCGATGTGATGGTGAATACATGCATTCTTATGAGGCTACAGCATACTGCATCGGACATTCTGTCTGGGCAGGGCGGTTTTGTCTTGGACTGTCCGATGTGATGGTGAATACATGCATTCTTATGAGACTACAGCATACTGCATCGGACATTCTGTCTGAACAGGGCGGTTTTGTCTTGGACTGTCCGATGTGATGGTGAATACATGCATTCTTATGAGGCTACAGCATACTGCATCGGACATTCTGTCTGGGCAGGGCGGTTTTGTCTTGGACTGTCCGATGTGATGGTGAATACATGCATTCTTATGAGGCTACAGCATACTGCATCGGATATTCTGTCTGGACAGGACGATTTTGTCTTGGACTGTCCGATGTGATGGTGAATACATGCATTCTTATGAGGCTACAGCATACTGCATCGGATATTCTGTCTGGACAGGACGGTTTAGTCTTGGACTGTCCGATGTGATGGTGAATACATGCATTCTTATGAGGCTACAGCATACTGCATCGGATATTCTGTCTGGACAGGACGGTTTTGTCTTGGACTGTCCTATGTGATGGTGAATACATGCATTCTTATGAGGCTACAGCATACTGCATCGGATATTCTGTCTGGACAGGACGGTTTTGTCTTGGACTGTCCGATGTGATGGTGAATACATGCATTCTTATGAGGCTGCAGCATACTGCATCGGACATTCTGTCTGGACAGGACGGTTTTGTCTTGGACTGTCCGATGTGATGGTGAATACATGCATTCTTATGAGGCTACAGCATACTGCATCGGACATTCTGTCTGGACAGGGCGGTTTTGTCTTGGACTGTCCGATGTGATGGTGATTACATGCATTCTTATGAGGCTGTAGCATACTGCATCGGACATCCGTCCCAGGATATTCGTCCGATGCAGTAGACTATGTTATAGCCTCATAAGAATGCATATAATCACAGTCTCATAGAACGGTCCGAGATGTCAGAGCCAGAATGTACGAAGCAGTATACTGCCGGCCTAAGCAGTTTATTCTTAACTAGTGACCCAGCTATTTGCTTTTTCTCTTCCTGATCAGTTTCAGAATTATTTTTTCTTCACCCATTCTTTCTAGCACAGCTTCATTTCTTATTTTGTCTGTCCATTTCACACGCTCCATTTTTCTCCATATCAACATTTCAAATGCTTCTAGTCGTTTTTCTTCACTTCGTCGTTTGTTACCCATACATTACCATACTCCACACAAAGCACTTCACTAGTTTCTTTCTTAGTTTTTTATCCAGAGGTCCACAGAAGATGCTCCTTTTTCTATTAGAAATCTATCTTTTCCATTGCTATTCTCCTTCGAACTACGTGGCAGCCGATCATGTAACTATTTACGTACACCCCAAGTACTTGAAGCTGTCCACTTGTTCTACTGCGTGAGAATTCGAATTGTCAAGTTACCTTCTTTCTTTTTCTTACGATAACTATGATCTTGATCTCGTTTACGGATTAAATAATTATAGATAAAAATAATCTAACAATTGAACAACAATGGCCCACACGATCCCTTGATCCCTACAAATTACATATATTCTTGTGGAACTATTTCAAGTGGAGAGTCTACCACGAGACCTGTAGAATTAAAGGAAGAATTACGGTTGAGATACAACAGCTAAATCGAACAATGCTTTTGAAGGAAAAACAAATAACAAATATTATAGGAGTTGTCCATGTCCGATAGGTAACCTCGGTGAAATTGATGAATATAATAATGGCATGCGAGCCATGGTGCCTCAGTCCTGAGGAAGAGCTAAATTGTATCGTCAGCTGAGTACTACCTGATAAATCGCGACGTCCGAAGCATCAGATCCTTAAATTCTGTGTCAGCGTCAGAGACTCCAACTATCCCGAAAATTCCGCTCCAGTGTATTTCTAACTATTGCAGAAGATAGATGAAATGATGGCAGGTGGAGAATGTTGGTGGAATTGTAGAAAAACTACTATAACATTTGTTTTGCCACCATAAATTCCATCGAAATCAGCCATCGGCGTGGTTCTGTCGGTTAAGGCGCTTGCCTGCCGGTCTGAAGTTGCGTTCGGGCGCGGGTTCGATCCCCGCTTGGGATGATTACCTGGCTGGGTTTTTTCCGAGGTTTTCCCCAACCGTATTGTGAATGCAAGGGAATCTATGGCGAATCCTCGGCCTCATCTCGCCAAATATCATCTCGCTATCACCAATCTCATCAACGCTAAATAACCTAGTTGTTGATACATCGTCGTTAAAAACCAACTAAAATAAAAAAAAAATCCATCGAAATCAGACCAGGGATCGAACTCAGGTTCAGAATGGAATTACAATGCGGGAAGAGACACTACGACCTAGATCTATTGTGCTAATTCTGAAGCTAGGCACGTTCTTAAATTCAAACCGACTGACTACTAAGGTTCATTGCGTACCCAGGTTTAGAGCAGACAATCTTACTCTTCCCTAGACTAGCCCCCTCCGTACGTCGCCAGCCGGCATTCGGGGAATGCTATGGAATGATGACGAAACGGAGAAATGTTGATGGATTGATGTATTTTCCTAATATGGGAAAACGGGAGAACTCCGAGAAAAACCTCCAAATGCGATCTTCCCCGCTACAAGTGTCGGTATGTATTTTTCAATGACAATATAAGTAAAACGGGTATAAAATCATCACTGTACATAACTAAACACAAAATAAAACTTTCTCTGATTATTATAAGCTATCATAATATTAGAGGTGAAGAATAAATTCTGCAGACAAAATGCGATGTTTTCTAAAGAAAAATCATTGCAACATACTTTACACAATCTTCATTCTAGTGTATTATTTCTACTGTATCTAAACTGGGCCATGTTTACTTCTAGTAGGTAAATAAGACGCAATTGATACAAGTTCCGCATCTGTTGTTAAGGAAGTTCGTTGTTTTCATAAAACTAACATATGTCTGATCTTACTCTCCTTCATTGTTTATATGCTTAAGAGATAGAACTATCATGATGAAAGAATTTAAATTTAACTGAAAGAAAATAGTTAACATGCTCGAGAATGTGATACATACTGTAAGCAATCTTTAGATTGTATGTTTGTTCATCTCTTAAGCAGGAAGAACTCGAGGAATGTTACAGTGCCTTCAAACTCTTCACAGTTAGCAACACGTCCTGCATTGTTCTCAATGTCTGACAATGAAGTTATTTAAATACTATACTGACTGTCAGATACGAAGGTGGCAGTATTGAGAATACTTCTACGAAATCATATCCACATGATTTACGAACCAATCTCGTCTCACTTTGGGATGGTGAAGAAACTATATCGGTTGCAGTGTACGTGCAAGAATATATAACATTTCTTTGGACTATGGGATAAATATCACAAATTTTTTTGTTAGTATCTAGAAAAATAATATAATAATTCAAAATTGTATATTAATCAGCAATGACTTAGATTATAGTACAACTGATGTGGCTACTTCAGTCTAATGCAAATGAATTAAGTTTACTGCTTCATGAAATATTAGGTCGGCAGCACGCTAAACACTGGCGTCCTCATGTCTGACAATGACTGTAAGTTGTGATACGAAGTGAAGGTCTATCACTCACATGTTTTAAAATGTTTTGTTTCGTTCTACATTTTCCTGTTACTACTATTGATATTCTTTCTTGCCTGCCCTCTTTCTTTTTAAATGTCGTTATGCTGTTCTTATTTTATGAAGTAACACCAGCGTTAGACTTCAAATAGTTATAAATACTTGATTAAATGGCGATCTTACTCGTGTTAATTATGTAAGCATGTGCGGCTTACAGCTGTTTCGGTGCTATTCGACACCATCCTCAGAGCCTACTAGATCTCGGCGCTAACTTCGCTGCCTGTTATGTGGGTGCGTTCGTGTGATGAAGAGTTGTGTCAAATAGTGTGTGTGTTCTGAAATTGATCTGTGTGTTGAGAATTTGACTGGGGTGTGTTTTAGTATGTCTGTATATTTCATATTGTTCTAGTGTGTTGACTTTTTTTTTGTTTTTGGGTTGTATGTGTAGGATTTCCATGTCTGTATTTATGTTATTGTATATGTGGTTAGCATTAGTTATGTGTTCGGCATTTGTGTCCTCTGGTTATTGCTTTAATGTGTTCTTTGTATCGAGTTTGGAATGATCTGCCTGTCTGTCCAATGTAGAAACTGTCGCAACTATTGCATGTGAGTTTGTATACGCCTGTGTGGTTGTATTTATTTGTTTGTGTTGTTTGTGTGTTGAGATGTCTTTGTAGTGTGTACCAACTACTAAACCAGATAAAATTTATTCCTTGGATATCTGGCTTAGAAACTCGCTGACAACTGTCGCAACTCCTGCATGACCATAATTTCTTCATTAAAGTCCTCATCGATCACATGGGTGATTCTTCATTAAGGGAACACTCCACTAAATATGACGACTTCTTTCCTACATAACACCCAATATAAATCACTGGAGATTCACTATGTTTCTCTGCTTACTCACTATACAGTACTTGCTATCTTGCAAAACCACAAAATAGTGTGCATAATATATTACCGGCTATTAGTAAAGTTCTTAAGCCTATTTTTAAATACATTTTTGGTTATTAGTAAAGCCTTTAGTAAGTCTGCAGGTAAAGCATTCCAGTCCCTGATAATACGATTGAGAAAAGAAAACTTTCCAGTGTCCGTCCTCTGTCTTCTTTCCCTCAATTTATGTGAAGAGTAATTTGGCGGCTGCAATCTATTCTTTATTTCTCTCCAGGCAGGCTCACCTCTGTATGTTTTGTACATTGCACATAGTCGAATTCGCGTTCTCCTGTCCGTGAGTGTGTCCCATTTTAATGTTGAATTATATGACAACGCTTGAGAGCCCGTTTTTTAATCTTTTCCAATGTCTTAATATGATCTAATCTGTAAAGATTCCAACATGGCAGCACCATAGTCCATTACTGGACGAACTAGTGACTTATATGCAATCTCTTTGGATTTATCAGAACCTTTTCTTAGTACCCTCATCACAAAGTGTACGTCTTATCATACGCACTGCCTCCTTTCTGGGTCTTGTACGACAAATCTTTTTTTCTAAGACTGACTTCCTTACTATAGCGTAAATAGTAAACGTGAATCGTCGATCATATACTTCACTTACTACATGGGCGTGTGTCGTATAATTAAAAGTTCCAGGAATACTTAATCTTGTAGCCTCCTGGGACAAAGTACAGCCGTACCTATTAGTTACAGAATGTTGGGGCTTGTTGGTGGTAGAGATAGTAACTTATTGGTGCTTTGTTACTGGTACTTTCAGTTCATGTTTGTGGATTGATGGTGCTTAGTGATGTTAATGTTGATGGTCAATATGATAAAGATGTTAATGGTGATGGAGATGGGTTGTCTTAGTTATGGGTGTGACGGCGTTTCGCAGCATGGCTGAAGTAGGCTTAATGTCAACATTACTGGTAGTGGTAGGTAATTGGTAATGATTGAGCTATACAATGGGGTGGTTGTGGTGATGATTTCAGACATCCAGTTAACGTTTATTTCACCTCAATTTGACAAGAAATCTTAAATATTCCCACAGAGAATTATGTATTCATTTACTATATAGGCGCATTCTAAACTTAGCCAAAACTACATTTTGTGAGTGTAGGTGTGTCTTTGTTAAAATAAGGTCATGTTCATAGACATTCACTTCAAACATAGCAGTAGGCCTACTTACTTCGGCAACTGACAATTTTGAGCAATCACACTTGCAAGGCGTCTCTCGCGGGCTTTGTACGCGTTTTTAATTCGCGCAAGCGCAGTTCCAGCGTGGGCGAGTTCATTCATGTGAATGACGCAGTGTCCCAAGTAATTAACCTCTCTTGTAACGGAAATATACTCCGCGTTAATTAAACTTTTAAACTGCTGCCGACCCGGATACAACGCTCCGAGGTAATCTGGTGTTTCACAGATCTAAGCGTTTCGTTTTAACACGTCTGTCTGACTTCTCGTGGGAGGAGGCACATTTCTAAATCTGTCTTCATCTTCGAGGTACATTAGAGGATGATAAACATTTCTTATTTGAGCGAAGGGATAATTGCCATTTGTAATATGACTTCTATTCTGGGATTCAGTACGCGAGGAGAGTGCGAAGGAACTGGCTTTTCCTTGTGTAGTGATTAAAAATACGAGTATTATAGACGCTACATTTTACTGTTTGAAATCTTAACTTGCTCCATTTATGTATCATAGGGACATATCTTAATACAAGCTTTAGAGGCATATTTTAATATTTACTTTCTATATGTAGGAAATTACGAGTAGAAATATTGTGATTCTGAAAAAATGTCGGTTTCCAGTTGTTCATGGAAATACACGTTGTCAGTATATCTCATGCCGGAAAGTGGTCTGTATGCAACTTCTAGAAAAGGGCTCCCCAAACTTTCGAGTACCGCAGCTCTTACTTCTTTTTGGCGGATCCTTAACAATGTTTTGCCTAATTTATGTCTTTAAACATATTCTTCTCTATGTAATATAATGAATTAAATGTTCTTAATACAGTAATAGCAATATTAAATTTTAATTTAAATTTAGAATTCATTCGTTCACTTCACTTACAGTTTTCTGCCCAAGGGCAGGTCTTTCACTGCAAACCCAGCATTCTCCAATCGTTCATATTTTCTGCCTTCCTTTTACTCTCTGCTTATGAGCCATATCTTAATGTCGTCTATCATTGACATCTTCTTTTGCCTCGAACTCTTCTCTTGTTCACCATTCCTTCCAGTGCATCCTTCAGTAGGCAGTTCCTTCTCAGCCAGTGACCCAATCAATTACTTTTTCTCTTCTTCATCAGTTTCAGCATCATTCTTTCTTCAACCACTCTTTCCAACACAACTTCATTTCTTATTCTCTCTGTCCACTTAACACGCTCCGCGGTCAGCGCGTCTGGCCGCGAAACCAGGTGGCCCGGGTTCAAATCCCGGTCGGGGCAAGTTACCTGGTTGAGGTTTTTTTCCGGGGTTTTCCCTCAACCCAATATGAGCAAATGTTGGGTAACTTTCGGTGTTGGACCCCGGACTCATTTCACCGGCATTATCACCTTCATTTCATTCAGACGCTAAATAACCTAGATGTTGATACAGCGTCGTAAAATAACCCAATAAAAAAAACACGCTCCATTCTTCTCCATATCGAAATTTCAAGTGCTTCTATTCGTTGTAATGTCAATGTTTCTGCCTATACAATGCCACACTCTACACAAAGCACTTCACTCTTCTCTTCCTTAGTTCTTTTTCGAGAGAACCGCAGAAAATGCTCCTTTTTCTATTAAACGTTTCCTTTACCATTGCTATTCTCCTTTTGCTCAAGTTACTGCTTGTTATATACCTCAAGTATGTGAAGCTGTCCACTTGCTCTACTCCCTCATTTAGAATTCGCAAGTTTACCTTCTTTATTTTTCTTCCGTTAACCATGGTCTTCGTATTGTTTGCATTTGTCTTTACTCTCATACTGCTCGCAGCTGTCATTTAGCTCCAGTAGCATATTCCTTAGTATCGTCTCCTCTTCTGCTAACAACGCCGTATCATCAGCAAATCTTATGCACATTATTCTTCTTCCTCCTACTATCACCCCTCTCATGTTTTGGAAATAGTTCTTCACTAAATCCTCCAAGTAGATGTTGAACATTGTTGGTGATAAACGGTATCTTTGTCGTACTCATTTCCATATTTCACTTCCTTCTGACATTTCTTCTCCTGTCCTGACTTTGACTCATTGTTTCATATAAAGGTCACAGAACAGCCTTCCTTCTTTCCAATTCACACCAATTTTTTTCAGGATCCCAGCAGTCTATTCAATACACTCTGTCAAATGCCGTTTCTAAATCAACACATACTATATACACTTATTATTCTGGAAGTGTCTTTCGCCGATTGTTCACAGCATTGTAAAATGTTTTTGCAGAACGAAAAGTTACGTTTTCTCGGATAAAATTTCTGCACCTTTAAAGGACTAAACTAATTTTTTTAAATCGTTTATTATCATAATATAGTGCTATCTAAAATTAACTGAGCATATTGGGAACTAAATCAATAACTTTCTCACAACACGCTATGAAATGCTTGATATGAAACTATCTGATCTTGAAAAGGAAGCAAAAATGAGCAAAATTGTATTAAACTAACAAGCAGCGAGGATATTATACTACTGATTGTTAAAAACGTCCTTAAGCTTACATTTCAATACATTTTTTTAGAAGAACCTAATTAGAGAATATGCAATCAGAAGCCTATAACATAAAGAGTTAGGCTATATTGTACGCGTACCAGTATCATAGCAGAAAATTCCTTTTATGCGGTATACAGGCAATCACTGTGGTGCATCAAACCTCAGACGTTTTTTGGCCTCAATCACAATTTTTCCTCGAAGGTTATCTATCTTCCGCCATGATCCTATTTCCTCTTTTTCTTTCCAGATAATGTTGCATCTGTTCAGTCCAGCGGAATCTCGGTTTTCCCAAAGGTCTCCTTCCATCTGGTAGTTCTTCCCAAGAAATTTTTATCAGAGATTGTTCTTCTCGTATTATACAGGATTGTTTCCTATCTATGTTAACGATTTTGAATGACGTCGCGTGCGTCAGGAATCACACCGATAGCTGAATTGCGGCGAGAAGTGACAGACCATAATCAGAGTGCACGGTGTATCACAGTAGCAATGTCCAAGAAAGTCGAGCCTTTTTGGGAGGGGTACATAACAACCCTTTCCGATGTCAAGTACAGTTACGTGAAAATCATAGGGAGCATGCAAAAAACGTGGTTTCGTTATTTCCAAGAAAAGCATCTTGTGTGTACCTAATAAGATTGGCAAAACTCGGATGGGATTAATTCCAGAGTGGAAAAAGCAAGCAAATCCACCCCCTGTCACAAGTCGCCGCACCCCACGAAATGATACAAATTAATTCCAATCTTATTAAGTACACAGAAGATGCCTTTCTTGGAAATAACGAAACCTCGTTTATTGCAGGCTTCTTTTATTTTTACTTATCTGTACTTGGTATCGAAAGGGTTGTTATGTACCCCCCTCCAAAAGGCTCGAGTTTCTTGGGAATTTCTGCTGTGAGTCGCCGTGCACTCTGACTATGAGATAACTCACTATTAGTCTGTCACTTCGCGCTACAGTTCAGCTATCGTGTGACTCCTGACGCACATGATGTCATTCAAATTCGTTACCGGTATCAGAGATCGGAAACAACCCTGTATGTCCTAACAAGCTCAATCTTCTACTTTTAATAGTGCTACAACATCTGGTTCCAACTACAGACTTCTTAATTCCCTGTTATTCCTGATTCGCCATTGTCAATTTTCTTGAATGCGGCCAAAAATCTTTCTCAATATTTTGTTTCCAAACATTATTAGTGCCCTCTCTGTTTTCTTTGTTACAACACATTTCTGTTCCATATATTAAAATGGGGAGAATTATTATTTTGTAACATCGCAGTTTTGTGGCTGAAGTAAGAATTTTGGATATCATTAATGACTACAGAGCAAAAATGCATCTGTTAGCTTTTTAAATGCGAGAAAAATTTCGATTTGTAATATATTTTTAACTGTGACTTTAATCCCAATATTGGAATTTGCCTACTTTCTGAAATTCTTGGTTACTATCTTAAGTGCATCTTTGTTGTGTCTCTTCTCGATATTTTTATGTATTAGGTTTTTCCCGGATTTATGAATAGGTCAACTTTGTTGTTCTTCTATTAATTCTTTGTTATGCTTATTAGTACCTAACACTGTTCTCCAACCAGGAGATTAACTGTGGAAGGAATGTGCTTACTATTGCGTCATCTATTGGACCGAAGTAGATAGATAATATTACCGTTACAACGTTAGTTTAAAAAACATGCGCTCTCCTGCATATGTTATTTCCTGTATGGAGGGATTAAAAAACCAGGAGATTAACCGTGATCTAATTTTGTTATCATTTGTACTTTGAGAGTTAGCCAATGGAGATACGTGTACCCACATGTTTGACCTTATGACATCAACATTTATTCATAGCATCACCCCGCTCCGTCTCATTCCCCTGAGACTTTCTGCTGGTTGGAGTACAGTATGTCATCAGCGTAGACTAAAACCGATTAGAAATTTTCCCCAGTTGTGCACTATGTGTGCTATAACTGACTTATGTGTTACCTATACGGAATACGAAAATTCAATTTCCTATTGAATAATTATATTTAGATGTGTTGTTTCAGTAATAGCGAAGAAACATAAACTCTGATATTATTCGCAACGTGATAAAGGAACTGAACTGTAGTGAAAACTTAAAACTCTAATTAAAAAATACGATATAGCCTATGTTATCTTTATTTTTAAGTGAGACAAAAATTTCATGCTGAAATGGAATCAGTAAATATATAATAAGTTTTAATTAAACCATCTATGCTTAACATAGATAAGCATAGATGGTTTAACTAAAACTCATTTTATATTATTGTGAGCTTATCGGAAAACCAAAACAAAAATGAAATTGGAATCACTAAAGGCAAATACTGTGTTTTTTAATAGGTTATTTTACGACGCTTTATCAACATCTTAGGTTATTTAGCGTCTGAATGAGATGAAAGTGATAATGCCGGTGAAATGAATCCAGGGTCCAGCACCGAAAGTTACCCAACATTTGCTCATATGGGGTTGAGGGAAAACCTCAATCAGGTAACTTGCCCCGACCGGGAATCGAACCCTGGCCTCCTGGTTTCGCGACCGTCACTCCATAGGTGTGGGCAATATACTGTGGTAAATCAGCTTTGATACATACGGGGTCTACAAACAATTTGACGTTCATAGCGCTAGTTTACACCCCCAGCCCCAGTAGGTATTTTCATTACGGGGACTCTACATATTGTTTTCCGATAGCCGCACGCATGCGTACGAGCGTGGGCAGTGTAATGAGTCAGTGTGTCCCGTGAATGGAGTCTGAGGGATGCGGACCGTGCCGGTCAGCTGTCACAGGTAGCGTGGCTTCAGGCGTGACAGCACATAATTACACCGGGCGCCCACGCTGGCGGACGATGGCAATATAAACAAGCAAGTCGTGTGATTTTAATCTCAACGTCCGTTCGAAAATCGTCGCCTTATTGCCAATAACAATTCTCTTGTATCAGGCTCCCGTCACACAATCGGTAGATGCACGTAAAATTGAATGCTGTGATGAAGTACTACATATAGGCCCAAATACCAATTAGTAAACGAGAATAGCTAGGGTTACCATTCGTCCGGCAAAAGGAGGACATGTCCTCTTTTTTAATCATTTTATCCTGTCCGGCAGGCATTAAAAAAAAATTGAAATGTCCGACATTTCGCATTTTAACTAGAATTAATATGAATATTGAATAATGTGCGATATTATGCACAGAATATCTAAAGAAATGGTGAAAACCTATGAAAGAATTTAATTTCTTTCAATGGTTGAAGCTGGAGCACATAAAAAACATAAAATATGATGACCTATTGACATGAATTGAATTCTTACAGTCTAAAATGTCACTATTCATGACCCTAAGCTATTTTATCAATTTTATTCTGCAATATACAAGATATGCCAATCAAGTTAATTTGGACGAAGATTTAAATTTAGATAAACAAAGGTGCAAATTCTTCAATTTCAATAGTTCTGCGAGCACTGAAACTTTCTCAGAGCTCTTAAAAATATGTCAATTCTATTTATTTATCCCAAGTCACAATGGAAGTGCTGAGAGAGTATTTTCCCTAATATCTGCTCAATGGACAAAAGAAAGAAATCGTATGCTAACGCAGACAGTCAGACATCATGGTAAAATATAATTTCAAGGACATGTCCTGTAAACAGTTCCATAGTTATTTGTTACAAGATATAAGTTTGTCTCTTCAGGCTCTTGTGCACAAAATGGGCTCCACCGGTAAGTAGGGTACAGATGTATTACTGATCCAGCAACTAGTGAGAAAACTAAGGTGAGCCGTTGTTTTTATCCTTAATTTTTCTCATACCAATTTTTAAAAAGTCATCCTTTTTCAGCAATGTCCTCTTATTTTAGATTCACTGTCCTCCTATAGAATTTCTTCTCATGGTAACCCTAAGAATAGCCGAACTATTATAGGCAGAAAAGTGGGCTAGATATTTTATTCCTTCTTTCTTCTTTCTTCCTTTCTTTTCTCCTTTCTTTCTTTCTCTCTTTCCTTTTTTATTTCTCTCTCATCCTTTCCTTTTTCTTTCTTCCTTTCTTCTTTCTTTTTTCTCTCTTCCATTTTGCTTCCTCCATTTTGACTTTATTTTTCTCTTTCTTTCTCTCTAATTCTTTCTTTCTTCCTTTCTCTTTCTTTTTTATTTCTTTTTTTCGTCCTTCCTCTTCCCTTCTTTCTATTCTTTTTCTTTCTTTCTTTCTCTCTTTTCTTTCTGACTTTCTTTCTTTCTTTATCTCTTTCCTTCTTTCTTTCTTCCTCACTTTTCCTTTCTTTCTGACTTTCTTTCTTTCTCTCTTTCCTTCTTTCTTTCTTCCTTCCTTTTTTTCCTTTCTTTCTGTCTTTCTTTCTCTTTTCTTTTTTCTTTCTTTCTTTTTCCTTTCTTTCTTTCTTTCTTTCTTTCTTTCCTTCTTCCTTTCTTCATTATTTTTTCCTTTCTTTCTTTCTTTCTCTTTCCTTCTGTCTTCCTTTTTTCTTTCTTTCTGTCTTTCCGTCTTCCTTCCTTCTTTCCTTTCTTTGTAATTCTTTCTTTCCTTCTTTCCCTCTTTCCTTCTTTCCCTCTTTCCTTCTTTCTTTCTTCCTTCCTTTTTTCTTTCTTTCTTTCCCTCTTTCCTTCTTTTTTCCTTCCTTTTTTTCTTTCTTTCTGTCTTTCTTCCTTCCTCTCTTTCCTTCTTTCTTCCTTCCTTTTTTTCTTTCTTTCTTCCTCTCTTTCTTTCTTCCTTCCTTTTTTCTTTCTTTCTGCCTTTCTTCCTTTCTTCGTACTTATTCGTGTTAGATGCTGAATAGATCCCGGGGCCATAGTGCTTCTGGGAGGGTTAAATCAGTGGAAAAATCCATAACCCCATAGGGAATCGAACTCGCAACCTTACAGCATTAGGCCTGATCCACAATAAATCGGGAACGGAAACTAGAACGAGAACGGAAAAATTATTAGAATACATAATTTAAATGTGAGCATTCACAATTATTAACGAGAGGCTTGCCAGAGCCCGGGAACATCTTTGTCTCACAGCCTACTAGATTCTTTCTTTTGTCATGATAAAGCTATTTAGTCGTCGTATATTTTGTAACAAGGAGGCCGTGACATAATTTCTTCTTCAAACATAGTTTGTAACTAACTCAGAAATTCGGTAGAATCACTTTAATATATGCTACATGTAGCCTATATTGAATTCTTAAATATTCCGTACCATCAATTTTGAAGTTGACTACCTTGTGTTTATATTGTCTAGCTTGTATTCATGAGAGAACGTCATTGGTCAGTTATACACACATAATGTCAGAAAGCGTAATATAGATTTTACATATCGTTATTGGCATATAATCGAAATGCATAATCGTTTCCGTTCTCAGGTTTTTGTAAATAAAAATCTTCACATTCACGCCCTCCGTTTCCCGTTCTTGTTCTGGTTCTAGTTCCCGTTTATTGTGAACCAGCCTAAGCCTTAACCACGATGCTACCGCGCGCTTCCAAATCTCAAATCTACACTCTATATTTTACTCCGATTTCTTTTCATGTTACTACCCACGTTTCGGAACTATATAGAAGAGCGTACACAGTTGTTGTTTTATAAAATCTCAGTATAGTTTCCCTTCTTGTTTTATTTTTCAAGGTTCGATGGATGATATTGGTATTACAATAATACGAATAGAAACTCATAGAATTGCAAAAATATTAGGCCTATAGTGAGTAAAGGATCCTAAAGATAACCGAAACCTGGACAGCTGGATGACGTTTATGAAAATCTGAATAGTATGAGTAAATCAAGTGGAAGTAAATAGCTGAAGATAGAAATGGGAAGAAGAAATTAATTGAAAAAGGAAAACAGACAAACGGTTGTAGTAACGCTTAAGTAGTAATTGCTTCATCTCCACGAGCCGCCAATGTTCAGAAAGTAACAGTATGGAGAAAGATGAATGGAACATCTTGATACATCGCCAGAAAGACGAATTGAAAAACAAACTGTAGAATTCCATTCTTCCGGAAGAGAAATACAAAGCCAGACAAGGAAGAAGGAGTCTGAGAGCGTAACCGGAACACACCACTCCGTGACGGGAAGAAGGTGAACAAGAAGGTTTACCGTAAGAAATTTTGAAGTTTCAATCGGAAAACTTGGAAAAATATTCTTCTATCCCTATTTTATTTGTTTAACTGTTGTTTTTCCCATTCCATGAAATATGTTACAATTTGCTGTCGCTTCTCTGATTTTTCATTTAGAAAAGAACACACAGAAAACTACTACTGCGAACGGAAGTGTAGGCCTCCTGAGGAGAGAGATACTGTGCCTTGATCAGGGATTACGGCTGCACCTGTGATATTGATCAATTACATTAAATTGACAAGGCAGTACATTAATTATAGTTTCTATTGAATGTGCAAAACTAGACATGCTTGTGTTATTCCTTTCAGCATATTAAACATTGCCTTCATGGTTGTTCTAAGGTTGAAAATTTGTAGACCATACTTAAGAAAAGCGACGGCAATTCGAAATTCGGAATTTTACAAGAGAGCGAAAAATCGACCTGGGTACAAATCGACTTCTGGATCTTAGCGCCATCTCTTTGATCGAACTTTGAATGACTTGATGTGACATCCATCGTTGTGGAAGCAGTCTGCAATACATTGAAAATTTAATTTTTATGAAGACCTGATAACGCGCTAGATTTGTACCTAGGTAAATAATCTAAATGCTTTCAGAATTAATAGCGTATGCTTTATTCCTATAATGTAGGCATAGGCCTACTACTTATGCTACATGCATACGTATGTATTTCCCTGTGTACCAAATAGTAATTCTAAGATGATTATTTTTGTCGATCATTTCTCGCTCAAACTGAATATCGTCTGCAATTGCGAGCGTCGTTAAATAAAATACTGCTGTTGTTTAGTCTACTGTTTGGAGAACGGTTCGAATCTCATAAGTGATACCAATAAGATATCTATGGGGTAGGTTTACCAGTTTCTTTCTCCCTAATTTACTACTATTACTATCTTGATCTCCTTCTATTCCCATTATCCTCCTTCTATTCCCCTTGTTCTCTTTTTAATTTGCTTCGTTATCCTTGTATTCTCCTTACTCCTTGTACTCCCTTTGTTCTCGTCGATTGCATATTTTTAAACCTTATCTTTCCCTCTTGTTCATCGCTTACCCTTGTTCTTCTTGTCTTCTCCTTATTCCCTTTGTTCACCTTGTCTTCTCCATTTCTTCCTTGTATTCCCCTTTTGCCTTCTATTCCCTTTTGTCTCTTTGTGTTCCTCTTTTCCTTCTTGTTTTGTCCTTTTTCTCTTTGTGTTGCCCTTTTCTCCTTGTATTACTCTTTTTTCTCTTGTATTACTCTTTTCTCCTTGTATACCCCTTTCCTTCCCACCTTTTCTCCCTGTATTCCCATTTTCTTCTTGTATTCTCCTTTTTCTCCTTGAATTTTCCATTTTATCCTTGTATTTCTCTTTTTCTCTTTGTGCTCTTCCTTTTCTACTTGTATTCTACTTTTTCTTCTTGTAATCTCCTTTTTCTACTTGAATTTTCCATTTTATTTTTGTATTCTCCTTTTTCTCCATGTGTTCTTCCCTTTCTCCTTGTGTTTCCTCTTTATTCTTTATGTTCCCCCCTTTTCCTTGTGTTTTCCCTTATGTTCCCCCTTTTTCCTTGTGTTCCCCATTTTCTCCTTGTTTTCCCCTTTTCCCTTGAGTTTCTCTTTTCTCCGTATGTTTCCCCTTTCATCCTTGTGTTTCTTATTTTTTTTTGTTTTTCCCCTTTATTCCTTGTGTTCCTCCCTTTTTTCTTTGTGTTCTCCTTTTTTCTTTGTGTTCCCCCTTTTCTCCTTGTTTCCCCTTTTTCCCTTGTGTTTCCCTTTTCTCCTTATGTTTCCCCTTTCATCCTCGTGTTTCTCATTTTTTTTGTTTCCCCCTTTATTCCTTGTGTTCCTCCCTTTTTTCTTTGTGTTCTCCCTTTTTTCTTTGTGTTCCCCCTTTTCTCCTTGTTTCCCCTTTTTCCCTTGTGTTTCCCTTATCTCCTTATGTTTCCCCTTTCATCCTTGTGTTTCTCATTTTTTTTTGTTTTCCCCCTTTATTCCTCGTGTTCCTCCCTCTTTCTTTATGTTCTCCCTTTTTTCTTTGTGTTCCCCCTTTTCTCCTTGTTTCCCCTTTTTCCCTTGTGTTTCCCTTATCTCCTTATGTTTCCCCTTTCATCCTTGTGTTTCTCATTTTTTTTTGTTTTCCTCCTTTATTCCTTGTGTTCTCCCTTTTTTCTTTGTGTTCTCCCTTTTTTCTTTGTGTTCTCCCTTTTTTCTTAGTGTTCTCCCTTTTTTCTTTGTGTTTTCCCTTTTTTTCTTTGTGTTCCCCATTTTCTCCCTGTTTTCCTACCTTTTCTCCTTGTTTTCCCCCTTTTCCTTGTGTTCCCTTTTCTCCTTGTGTTTCTCCTTTCATCCTTGTGTTTCTCATTTTTTCCTTTTATTCCTCCCTTTTTTTCTTTGTGTTCTCCCTTTTTTCTTTGTGTTTCCCTTTTTTTCTTTGTGTTCCCCCTTTTCTCCCTGTTTTCCTACCTTTTCTCCTTGTTTTCCCCTTTTTCCTTGTGTTCCCTTTTCTCCTTGTGTTTCTCCTTTCATCCTTGTGTTTCTCATTTTTTCCTTTTATTCCTCCCTTTTTTTCTTTGTGTTCTCCCTTTTTTCTTCGTGTTTTCCCTTTTTTTCTTTGTGTCCCCCCTTTTCTCCTTGTTTTCCCCTTTTTCCTTGTGTTTCCCTTTTCTCCTTCTGTTTCCCCTTTCATCCTTGTGTTTCTCATTTTTTCCTTTTATTCCTCCCTTTTTTCTTTGTGTTCTCCCTTTTTTCTTTGTGTTCCCCCTTTTCTCCTTGTTTTCCTCCTTTTCCTTGTGTTTCCCTTTTCTCCACCTGTATCCCCTTTCATCCTTGTGTTTCTCATTTTTTCCTTTTATTCCTCCCTTTTTTCTTTGTGTTCTCCCCTTTTTCTTTGTGTTCCCCCTTTTCTCCTTGTCTTCCCCCTTTTCTCCTTATGTTGTCCCTTTTCTCCTTGTCTTCCCCCTTTTCTCCTTATGTTGTCCCTTTTTTCCTTGTGTTGTCCCTTTTTTCCTTGTGTTCCCCTTTTTCTCCTTGTGTTTCCCCTTTTCTCCTTGTGTTTCCCCTTTTCTCCTTGTGTTTCCCCTTTTCTCCTTGTGTTTCCCCTTTCATCCTTGTTTTTCTCATTTTGTCCTTTTATTCCTCCCTTTTTTCTTTGTGTTCTCCCCTTTTTCTTTGTGTTCCCCCTTTTTCTCCTTGTCTTCCCCCTTTTCTCCTTATGTTGTCCCTTTTCTCCTTGTGTTCCCCTTTTCTCCTTGTGTTTCCCCCTTTATCCTTGTGTTCCCTTTTTCCTTGTGTTTCTCGTTGTATTCCCCTTTTTCTTTTCATTTCCCCTGTTCTCCTTGTATTCCCATTGTTCTGCTTGAATTCCCCTTGTTCTCATTGCCTTCTTTTTCCCTTGTGTTCCCATTTTCTCCTTGTGTTTCCCTTTCCCGTTTTATCCTTTCCATTTTCATGACATATCTTAAAAGGAAGAAAAGTAACAACTGCCGACACTTTAGCGGTGCGCTCAATTCTGATTTGATGGAATTTATAGCCTGCCTTCCAAATCAATACAGTCACAGGCTGTCAATATTCAGCCGGTGACCGTCACTTGCGTAGCGAGGCGCGACTTCTCGCCGCGTTGCAGCGGTATTTTCCCACACGGGGGCGTCGCGGCGTGTCTGAAGCAGGCGGGCGGGTGGTGGGAGTGACGGTCAGACTAGCGTCAGTCACACGCGGCTGGTGAATTACGTTCGGAGGAAGAGACGCTAAGGAATAACAAACACTTCACTGCTCTGCTACAAGCCGACCAAGATCTGATTACCCACGGAAGGAATGCCAGGCTGTGTTGAAAGTACAAGCCGTGCTCTTACAAACAAGGAACTTCTATTCATTGCATTTCCGCTCTTTGGACAACAAGCAACTGGCAAAATAATTGCAATTAACTGCATATTTAGAGATCAAATCTAGAATAAATTAACTTCCGGTGAATTTTCTCTTACTTAACTTCTCGCCCTCCGGTCTAAAAATAGCTGTCAAATTCGTCGCTCTGCAGCATCCATTCTCCAAACTACAAGCAATGGTGAATATCCCGTATTTGTTTGCATTTATCATACCATCCAGTAAGGTTGGAATTCGGGAGGTACAGAGTTCAATGCCAGGGACAGGCTACCCTGACTTGAGTCTTCCGTGGTTTAACAAGTGCATCCAGGCGAATACTAGATAATACCGATGTAAACAGCCGACTCCAAACCAATCGTAAGAAACCATTCCTCACCAATTCTTATCTATTCTGTCATCTACCGTCATAAGCCTGCTCCTATTCCTCGAAGTATCGCAACAGTAAAAACATGCCCTCTGTGTGTATGACTATGAACCACATAACTGACAGGCGATTCACAGGATCTCTTGGTCATTTATAGTTTTTTGCCCAAGCGCAAGTCATTCACTGCAAATCCAGCATTATACAATCTTCCGTCTTTCCCGCCTTCCTCTTAAATCTTCGCATGCGATGCATAGGCTATATCTTAATGTTGTCTGTCATCTGATACCTTCTTCTACCACAAACTTTTTTCTTCCGTTCACCATTCCTTCCAGTACAACCTTCAGTAGGCATTTTTTTCTTAGTCAGTGACCCAGCCAATAACCTTTTCTCTTTTTGATCAGTTTCAGCGTCATTCTTTCTTCATCCACTCATTCTAACACAACTTCATTTCTTATTTTGTCTGTCCATTTCTAACGGATCACTCTGTATGTATGTATGTATGTATGTAGGGGAGAGTCGGGTAATATCGGACAGTGCGTTTCTTTCATCTACCACCATATGGTAGCACCTGAATGACATGGTGACGTTTCTCTATGCTACATCACAAAAACGTAACCATGTCAATCAGGTACTATCATCGTGTGGTAGATGAAAGAAACTCACTGTCAGATATTACCCGATGTCCGATACTACCCGACTCTCCCCTATGTATGTATGAATGTATGTATGTATGCATGTATGTATGAATTGTGTTAGAATAATTTACACTTCAGCTATTGAGCACCTATAAGCTTTACCCCTCGTATGAGATGGACTAGTCCTATTCTTTCATTTATTTTTGACGATTCACCCCTTGTATTGCCTCTGAGGTTCTGGCTGATATGTACATCTATTATCAGACAGTACAGTACATCTCACTTGACGATATGGGTCTGAAAAAGAACAATTATTGTTTGTATACATCTGAAGTCTTATCAGTAGACTTCGTTGAATTGCCACACGCAGCATGCTATCAAGTTGCCGATGTACGGTAGTATAGAAGAGGTGAGCGACCGCCCGGTCTCGTAGCATAAGCAGTTCATGGTAAGAGATGTAACCGGTCCAAATAGATAGAGCAGCTACAGCTAATGTATACCTATGTAAGCACTTGTTTTTGCATTACTATAGTTGGAATAGTCAAAGCTTAACATTTTTTTCAGTGCAGACAAGAATTCAATCAAACATGCCGTAATATAATATTTCAGAATCGGCTCATGTCAGTAGATTTACTGGCATGTAAAAGAACTCCTGCGGGATAAAATTCTGGCACATCCGGCGACGCCGATATAACCTCTGCAGTTGCGAGCGTCGTTAAATAAAACATAACATTTTTTTTCGAAGATATTATTCTGTACATAGATTCTAATAATTTTAAAATCGTGTCCAAAAGCATCATCCTGTTAGAATCGTCTAAACTACAACTCTCAGAAGCCTTTAATATAGTGGATAAAGTATCACAAACCGTTATCCAAAATAACATTTCACTAATTTCAGAAAAAGTTAAATGTAAGTTGAGAAACGTTATTGCTAAAAATTCTGCCTATTCACTACTTCGTATTATAAATGATGTACTATCAGGTCACGACAAGACGTCTGAAGTTGGTGTACTAAAAAGTAGTGACTTTCCGTTCTTCACACATGCACCTATTACATCGTGTGATGTTGAACGTCCATTTTCCCAATATAAAAACTGTGTAAGTGACCATCGGAGGAGGTTCACTTTGCAGTAGCTCAAAATGTACGTAACTCTTCACTACAATGCACATATTCAAGGATGATGTGAGTATCTTACATTTAAGAGTTAATACATCTCACTATAAATAATTGTGTATTTACATGTTTAGACATTTCCTACTTCAATGATCATTCATTATATTTCTTGAATGCAGGATACAGGTTTTATTGTAACCGCAGTATAGCCTACTGCTCAGTGTTTACATCAGAGGCATACTTCATCCTTTGCACGTCCCCTTCTCATACAGTCTATACCGCTTGCGCAGTAAACCTTACGATTCTCGTGGCAATTCCACGAAGTCTACTTATCAGTGTAATATGTAGCTAATCGGCGATGTATGCAATGGAGGAGGAAAGAAACTGGCCACTCTACCGCATTATCTCCTGGCCTAGTTGCCTCATAAAAGGTGTCTTGTTGGTGTCACTTGTTAGATCCAGATGTTTTCGGACAGTTGACTAAACAAAAACAATTCCCCTTGTATGATATGGAGTCGTCGTATACTTTCATTTGTTTGTTCAGTGCCTGACTCACTGCCTCCTGTTCCATAGTCTGATAGCAATATTACTGCGGATGCGTTGTCGTCTTATCACTAGAATCCTGCGTTTGATTACCTAGAGTCACCAAGCAATCCGCAACAGTGTAGTTGCGTATGGGGTACTATAGTGGCACTAAACCCCACACACACAGTCCAGGTCTGTTGTTCAGTGAGTAAGGCAGTCAACATGCTGAAACAAAACAAGAAGCAAGTTGTCGGTGTGACCCCTGCGGTGGATGAGTGGTCAGTCCTTCAGCCTATCACGCAGGCCCAGTCAGGCACGGGACTTTTCTTTGAAAAAATCATAGTGACACTTGTCGCAGTTGGGGTTTTTCTCGGGGTTCTCCCATTTCCCCATTTTAGGCATCTACATAATTCCTTCAACATTTCTCCATTTCGTCATCAATTTATAGCATTGCCCGACGCCGGCTGACGACGCACGGAGGGGGTTGGCCTAGGGACGAGCGGGATGGCTTGTTCGAAACCTGGGTACGCAGCGAACCTTAGTGTAGTCAGCCGGTATGGGTTTGGGAATGTGCCAAGGTTGAGGGTTAGCGCAATAGATCTAAAAGAACGTCGCAATTCTGAATCACAGTGTCCCCCACCCGAAAATTCCATTCAATTCATTCCATTTCAAGTAGTCAGTGTAAATAATTTCATTTTTACTACGATTTATTGTATTATTGTAACTTTCACCATTTATTTATAGATGTGTACATAAATAGGCTGTGTCCGAGTTACAACGTTCGCGTGTAAAACAAGTAGGCCTATTAGTAATTAATGTCTACAATTTGGTATTAGAGACGGCAATACATGTTGACAAAAAAGAAAGAACCTACGAACATTTTTAAATGAACGAAAGTTGAAACATTAGGGCCAAAATATATTTTGTACATTTAATATTAACCTACTGTCAATTGTGAATATTCATATTTCAATCCTTTCAATAACTTGTCATATTATTTACTTCTAAATTCATTTCCCTTTGATGTATCTATTACTTTTAAAAAGTGCAATTTAAATAATCAAAACTCTGTAAATAGGAGAAAATAATGAGCATTACTTTTTAGTTCAAAAATGTATTATGAAACAGAAAGTACCTAGAATCTAGATGCGTTTGCTTACTGTGGAAATAATTTTTTGTTGCCCATAAAGTGACTAAATAAATATTTAGTTTGTTATTAAATCCACGTGACTGTATAACCAATAGTTCTAAAGAAAGGAGTCATGCAAGGATCTCCTCTGTCGCCAGCTTTATATAATTTAGCAACAGATCATATTTTAAATGAGTTATGCGAGCAGACAATAACATCAACTTTTGGATTTGAACTTGTACCAGGACTGCCTCCTTTAAATGTTCTCGGCTTTGCCGACGATACCGTAATTATTGGTAAAGATGAAGTTTCCGCTATTGAACTGACAAGAATGGCTTATCAAAGATTTACAGACATTGGGCTAAAATTAAATCCTAATAAATTCGTAATTATAAATATCTCCAAAGGTAAGCTTGTCGGACACAATCTCAGTATATATCCTGATTTTGAAATTAAATCTATTGGTACAAACGACTCTATTCGCTATCTGGGAGTAAACTTTCTGACTTAATAGTTTTCAATCCCCAGTCAACATTGAAAGATCTAAATAATAAATTTGAAACTCTTACCTCGTCACCTTTTCTTCATGCAGACCAGAAATATTGTGTTCTAAATACCTCCATCTGTCCTTCCTTAATATATCAATTTCAAACCATCCCTTCTGAACTTATACCAAAAAAATTCTTGGATGACGCCGACAAATTAATAAAAAGTGCACTGAAAGAGGTACTGAATCTGCCTACAGACATTCCTGATGCAATGATTTATAGTCCTAGGAAGTACAAAGGACTAGGAATTTTTCGAACAAAATGGGAAGCACTATTACAAAAAATTAATGACCTTCGATGTGTACACAAATCTCAAAACCCATACATCATACAAACACGTCAGATTCATGAGGAGAGCATTAGATGTGCCCAATCTCTGAACATTGTTCCAGAAGATGCCTTATTTCATAAGAATGAACATTTCTTAAATGTTACAAACATTCGTAACCTTCTGAGGAACAGAGAATTTGATATTTGGTGTCGTCATCCACAGAAAGGGAAAGGCGTAGTTTTATTTAAACAATATCCTGGTGCCAAAAATTGGATTTGTAAACACGAAGGACTCTCCAACAGCGAATGGCGCGATGGCATTGAAATGGTTGGCAATGTTGCTGCAGTACGTGCTGTGCCGGGAAGATCTCAGGACAACCGTTGTAGGCATTGCCACAACAAGGTTGAAACTCTTGCACACGTCCTGTGATCCTGTCCGCACGGGGAAGCTCTGCGAAACGCTAGACACCACCAAGTACAATCAATTATAGCCACTGCCTTTAAACATGCCGATTATAACACCTTTGAAGAAGTACATGGTCTCTCCGTCACTGGCAGTACACGGCGCATAGATATAATAGCTTTCAAGGAATCTACAAGATCTGGATACATAATTGATCCCACTGTGAGTTTCGAAACGGATGAGGAACAACCAGCAGAAGTGGATAATGAAAAAAAGAATATCTACAATCCTACCATTCCCTATTACCTAAAAAAATACCAGCTAAAAGAGCTTGAAGTAATCGGACTTCTGGTTGGAGCAAGAGGTACCGCTACTCTCTTCATGAAAGATGTGTTTAAGAGGTTTGGAATACCTACATCTATTATTCCGATTGTAACCTTAGTTGCATTGAAAGGATCAATTGCTCTCCTGAAGAATCACCTATATTCGAAATCAAACCAAGTTCAGTAGCATTCTTTACTCTTTTGTCACACTTACCTTTCTAAAAATAGGTATATTTTCACTAATCTAAAAAAAAATTATTTGCAGTTATGTACTTGTAGGAATTTCATTGTTGAAACAAAATCAATGATTTTTCATGAACTTGTAAAAATTTCTATGGTTAAGTACTCTTTGTTCCTTGTGGCAGCTCACGAATGGTGAGAAGATATATAAATTTATATAAATTTTTTTTGTGAATACTATTGTCATTGTCCAGTGCTCCTACGAATAAGCAGATGTAAACACACGAAACGGAGAGTGGAGCCGGTCTCATTACAGCTTTTAAAGGCTGATTCACAACAAACCGGGAACGGAAACGAGAACGAAAACGGAAATATGATTAAAATAAGTGCTTTTAAATATGAGCATTCACAATTAACTATTGTGAGTGCTCACATTTAAATACATTTATCTTAACATTTCCGTTCTCGTTCTCGTTGTCGTTTCCATTCACGGTTTATTGTGAACCAACCTTAACAGGTCTGACTCGCAGAGCGAAGTTAGTGTGATCCATGTACACCTAACCAAACGCAGGACTCTACTCATCACTTCATGACGTTATTGCTTCCTTTTACACATAAAATGCGGCATTTTTCCTCCAATTAGGACGTAGTCGCGTCAAAAGCGTACGTGGAATTGAATTGAGAAACTAATAAGAAGAAGGTATTTAAATAAAAAGTAAATGTAGATCCATCGAATCCCAGGCGTGAAACGTACATGCTGTTCGTGGTTGATATTGTAAGCATGGTTGGAATTGTAAGTATGTTTTGCATTTGAAGTAAAACTTTTATATAATTATATATTTTTCATTTCTGTCTTTGTACTCTCGTATTTAAATTTAACAAGTTGTATCCTTGCCGTTAATTTATATTTGCTTCCTAATTCCATGAAGCCTAATATCGAAACAACGATAAAATAAGTTAGTCGAAACGATTTACACATTAATACGACGACATTGAGTTGCTTGAAACTGTAATGATTAATAATCATTACAGAGAATTGGATTTATTTGGAAATTCATATCACAATTAGTACTTTAGAATGAGACTATATTAATTGACTGTTTTTGTCTTTATACTCTCCGCATTTATTAATCACCTCATTTGTGAACGAATAATCAATTCATTGAGACGTCACATTCATCTATTTTCTCTTTATGTTTTTATTACGGCTGTCTGGATTCAAAACTACTTTGTTTTAAACACATCATAATTTCAGGCATTCAAGGTCTACTGTATTTAATGACGTCACCGTATTGACAGAAATTGTGACCAGATTTCTCAGATGTCAAGCGCGCATGCATTTTGCTTTAAAAACTTAATAATGTCACCACTTAAGATTATAACCATCAGGTTGTAAATGATACAGGACAAAGGTGGATGGCCACGGAGAAAACGGAATGACAATGAAATTTAATCTTTAATTTTAACCGTAATAGTTTAATGTGAATGCATTTTATAATATTCTTGGAAAGAGACTCGGGTTTATACCTTCATGGGAATAGAAAGAATTGAAGGAAAATGACTGTAGGCCTAATTGTCTCAGTCGTCGAAGTTTGAAACAATCTCTTAAGTTCAAAATTGCAGCTCTTATTTTAATTTTGTTGTGAGCGTGTAAATGGCAATAGAACCCTTGCTGCAACCCTTAGATAGCGGCCGTTTTTGTCCTAGTTTCACAGAATTGTGTGCCACAAAATAAATTTCCAAGTAACAGCCCTCCATTCAGACTTCCCTTCCCATTCCGGCTTGTTGGTGTACACAGGAATACTGTTACATCTCTCGCCTGCAGCTATTTGACAACGTTCATTCTTGTTTCTCATACCTATTCAGAGGTTAGTTGATGGTCCCTGTGGAAGTCTTTTATGTTTTTCTCCCTTATTCTTCACTTAAATTATAAATTGAATAAAACAATATTTAAATATGGTACATCAATATATCTTGTATTTGTTAATTGGTATTTTTAAACAAGATTTTCTTATGGAACATGGAACATTTATTAAAATGTACGAATAAATGACATATTTTTAGATCTCATAAATGAATATCTCGAAGCGAGACGTGATTATCCCACAATATCACAAAAATTAAGTTTATTATCTTAAAACATTCCTTATTTTAAAGTACTTTATATAAACATGAATAATTTATTTCCTTAACTACTAAAAACAGCATATTATGGATTTAACCGTTCGCAATTTATTTATTTATTTTGCTAATAATTGTAACATAAGATATAATATAAACAGATAAAACTTTAGCTCAACCCTGAAAGAATAGAACTCGTGTTTAGGATCGGATTTCTGAATTTAAATTAAGAAGTATATAATACAATTTGTCTTATGTCTACAATAAGAATATATAAATTTAAATTTACAATTTTTCATCGTTTATAAAATCCATTCATAACTTTTTAAATTTAATACTAGAACTATTAGTATTGACAAGATTAGGATATTTAAATACAAATTTGTTATATATTTTTGGACCTGCAGTAAATACTACTATTATTATATACTGTAGCAGTGTTGCATTTTGGTTCATACAATCTTAAAAAAATTCATAACTATGAGAATACAATTCAAAATTATTTCGATTTTTATGTATGAATTTTATTAATACAGTATAATAAATTTGTTTGGTTTTAAGAACATTAAAGTCTACAAACAATTTTTTTAAATTGAAAATCATTAGGTTTATAAAGACATTATTTTCTTCTGTATTAAATAAAATAGATTAAAATTGGTTTTATATAAGCTACTCCATCCTATTATTCCATACATACCTACCGATTGAAATAAAGTTAAATATATTGAGCGTAATGAACTTATTGACAAGTAATTCCTCAATAAAACTAAATAATATATCATTTTCCGCAATTTATTTCAAAGGTAATTAATGTGTTGGTTCCACTTTAAATGGTTGTCCAAAATTATACCAAATATTTAACTTCAGAGGACTCCTTAATAATCGGACATTTACATTGTATAAGGTAAAAATCAGAGCTATGTAATTTAATCTATCTATACTAATAATAAATCTGTAGCCGAAATTTTTCTGGTAATTTCCGATTTTCCAAAAATAATTAGTCCTAACATATATAATTAACCACCCTGAAACCGAAAATCGCTTTTTTGACATTTTTGCTTGTATGTCTGTCTGTCTGTCTGTATGTTTGTTACCTTTTCACGCGATAATGGATGAACGGATTTCGATGAAAATTGGATATAAATTATGTTCGATGTAACTTAGATTTTAGGCTATATGGCATTCAAAATACATTATTTAAAAGGGGGGTTATAAGAGGGCCTGAATTAAATACATCGAAATATCTCGCTTAGTATTGATTTTTGTGAAAAATATTACATAACAAACGTTTCTTTAAAAATAATTTGCGATAAGTTTTATTCCTTGAAAAATTTTGATAGGACTGATATTTAATGAGATAAATGAGTTTTAAAATTAAAATAACTGCCATCTAAGGCCGTATAATGAAATAAAAAACAAATGACTTCGTCTATAAGGCGCCTTGGACAGCAACAATCGAAAGCTATGAAAGATAGCCTACAGACAATGTTTCTGTGTTCGTTTGAAGTAATATCAGAATCTAAATTAACCGATTTGTATAATTAATTATTATTTCACCATTGGAAAGTGTAGTTTCTCTAGATGGACATAATGCTATAATGTTATTACAGTAACTTCTGATATAATATAATATAATATAATATAATATAATATAATATAATATAATATAATATAATATAATATAATATAATACAATTTAAGTTATTTGAAGGCTTCAGAACCATAGTGGGCCAAACGCCATTTACTGAATACGTAGAAAACAATTAAGTTATTATCATAATTCAATGGAAACCTATAACAAGTAAAATAAAGTATACACATTAAATCTAAATGATGTCAATGTTCATTAAACTATGGTTGCATGTAATAAAAATTAGAAACATGTTAAAGGAATTGTCATTGCACCAATGAGTGGTCTCTGGACCAAAATGATCGCATTTTAATTATTTGGATGCAATTTAAATTAAGTAACATATTAAACGATTTATCCTTCTATCAAACACGAATGTTCCCTGGATCAAATGTCCTATTTTAATTATGTAATTACTTTATATTTATTTCTAACGGGTGCAGCGGAACGCAGGAGTACGGCTAGTACTTAATATAGATGTAGGAGGTTTGTTACAGTTTTCAGATAATGAGAATGGAATAATTATGGTTTTATTTTCTTTCGTAGAAAGATAATTTATGTTAAACTATTATTTATTAAATTAAGTCCATTATTTCAATTATTAAAGGCTATGTATCATACCAAGTTTTTCCACCGAAAAGTAAAACAGTGTCATCTGCATACAAATAATGAACACCACTGTATTGTTGCAAGCCAATTTCTAGTAAGTCATTAATACGAGGCACATCGAGAAAGTAAGTTTCCCTATTTAAAAAAAAAGAACACACACTTTCAGGAAAACATTTATTGGCAACAGGTACAGCAATGTTTGAGCTATTTTTCAACATAGCCACCATCAGAATTGAGACACTTGTCGTATCGTGGGATCAACTTTTGTATCCCTCTGTCGTAGAACTCTGCCGCCTGTGAATGGAACCAGCGTGTGACAGACGTCTTCAGCTCTTCGTCGTTGCCAAAACGCTCACCGGAGGACAGGAATTTCTTGAGGTGCAAGAAAACGTGAAAAATCACTGGGAGCAAGATCACGACTGTAGGGTGGATAATCAAACAACTCCCAGCCAAACTCCGTCAAAACAGCTGCTGTGCGCCGAGCCGTATGTGGACGAGCATTGTCAAGGAGGAGCACAACACCTGCAGTAAGCATTCCACGCCTCTTGTTTTGAATGGCACGTCGCAATTTTCACAGTGTTTCACAGTAACGGTCGCGTTCACTGTTTCACCTCTTGGAAGGAAGTCAATGAGCAGAATGCCCTTCCTGTCCCAGAACACCGTGCACATCACTTTCCGTACCGACAGCGTCTGTTTGAATTTCGTACTGACCGGAGATCCACTATGCCGCCAATGCATTGACTGCTGCTTGGTTTCCGGGGTGAAGGCAGTGCGAAATCCAAGTCTCATCGCCCGTAACGATCCTGTCGAGGAACTCGTCGCCGTCATCGTGATACCGTTGCAGAAATGTCAGTGCTGCTCCTAAACGTTACATTTTGTGTTCGGGTGTCAGGTTTTTCGGCACCCACCTGGCACACACTTTTTTGAACAGCAGGTGCTTAGTGACAATCTCATGCAACAAGGATCGCGATATCTGCGGAAAATGGCTGCTCAGCTCCGTAATCATGAAGCGACGGTTCTCCATGATGCACTGCCGCACCAGCTCAACACGATCATCATTGATGAGGGACGGTCGCCCACTGCGCTCTTCATCATGGACACTTTGACGACCTTCGGAAAACTGCCTACACCAGCGACGCACCATCTGCTTACTCGTGATGTTCGGCCCATAGACCTGACAGAGCTGCCGATGAATTTCAATTGGCGCAATGCTTTGTGCAGTAAAGAACTTTATCACCGACCGAACCCTCGCAGGCGGCGGGAGAAGGAATAAGAGCTTCCATTTTGGACCACTGCTGCCACGCTACTGGCACCAGGCGGGACCTGTCCGGCTGGCATATGATTGATACGTCATAGATCTGTTACGCATGCGCAATTGACACGGATAATTACGTTTACTTTCAATGGGAAAAAATCGTGAAACTTACTTTCTGGATTCGCCTCGTACTATTACGAGTGCTTATGAAATCAATTCCCGTTCAGTGTTTGCAAAACTATCTTGGACTATTATTAATTAATAAAGAGATATTTATTTTACAGAAGTAATAGAAATTCTATAGCTACTTAAATGTACAATATCATTTTGTTATATTTTTATTTATCACTACATCAGAACGAGGTTTTATGCTGCTGGCAGCTGAAAGGAACGGTAGCCTACTGATCATAATGAAACATCAGTTACAGATGTTCGATGTCTACCTTTATTAAAGTTGATTATAGAAAACAGTTGCTCACAAATATAAATGTTGAGCCAAACATAGCAATCATTTTCACAGCCAGCCTATGTAGGCGTGGATATTATTGCTAATGTTTATTCTTGTAAAACTCAACCAGGCTAGTAGTATTATTCAAACGATCTTTAGCTCTTAGGTCACATTGAAGATCAATAAGTTCGAGCTGTAAATCGTTAAATGTTAAATGTTATGTTCCGTCTTTTAGATTCCTCCATACTGTACTGTTGCAGTAGGTAAGCAACGTGAAAGAGTCACTGAGAATTAGGTCTACACACTGCACTCCACTAGATAAATGAATGTTTTTCTATGCTTTCCTTAGACATTTATCTATGACTCCTAAAAGTTACAGGGCAATTGATTGACTCTCATAGGAGCTATGACATGATAATGTTTAACGCTGCGGCAAATAGTGTCCTCGTGTGCTTTCTGCGAACGCCAATGAAAGAACCAAAATGCCGGGCGATTATATTAAGTGTTCATCGATCCTTAGGAAGTACATAACGTCATCAGCAACGAATGACAAGACGCACACGTTTAAATGTAGCCGACCTGCGACGTGATTGGCTGTCGGAAATAAGAGCGACGCGACTAGAATATGCTCAGTCAATTTAAGAGAGCAGTGTATTATGACAATAAATTATTGAAAGATTGTTAGGTTTGTCCTTTAAATGTGCAGAAATTTGATCTTAACAAATGTACCTTTTCGTTCTAAAAAGAAATTTTAAGCTATGACTGTCATAACTTTCTAAAATTTTATCCTTGTATCTTTGCTACAATTTTTCAATGTTTTTGTAATTTTTATTGCCATTTTGTAACTGATGGTCTGTATCTCTGTCGCTGCTAAAGGAGTAATGTAACTCCCGAAATAATTAATAGGATGCTGGAGTTGTTTCAATGTGTGATCATTCACTACAGTTTTCATTCTGACTGGAATATTTTCCAAGATATACCATTGTCTTACATTTATTTAATTATATTTTAAGATTTATTCCTTTCCAATCAAGTTTAGAAAATGAACTAAGTTTTGTAGATTAGGCTATATTAAAACAACATAGCATATGAAAGTGTAGTAATAATATATTTATTGTTCTCCAACGTTAAGAATAGTATGTAAACTATCCACACCAGTCGTTGGCCTCGGTAGCGTAATTGGTATAGCGCTGGCCTTCTATACTCGAGGTTTGCGGATTCGATCCCGGCCTAGGTCGATGGCATTTAAGTGTGTTTAAATGCAACAGGCTCATGTCAGTAGAGTTACTGGCATGTAAAAGAAATCCTGCGGGACAATATTCGGGCACACCGGCGACGCTGATATAAACCCTGCAGTTGCGAGCGTCGTTAAATAAAGATAATTAAAAAAAAATTATATATATATATATATATATATATATATATATATATGGCTGGGTCACTGGTTAAGAAGAAAATGCCTTCTAAAGGATGCACTGGAAGTAATGGTGAACGCGAGTAGAGTTCGGGGCAGAAGGGAAATAGGAAAGACAGGAAAATGCCGGGTTTGTAGTGACAGACCTGCCCTTGGGCAGAACACTCTGAATGAATGAATGAATATATGCCTATATACGGTAGATTTAATTACTGAATTGGCATGTCAAATATTAAAAAACATTGTAAACAACCGTAACATAAAACGAAACGTAGAAGGATTATTTTGAGTTTCTATGTCAAACAGTATCATCAAAATCTCTAATCCCAAAGTCGAATCCTGTCTCTGTAGTACGTGTAAACAACCGATAACGCGTTACAATCTCTCCTAGCCCCATCCCCATTTCGCAGAACTAATAAAACTTTACATTTAACACAGTTAATAGTGTTATTTAATGAGCTCTCCTGGATATAAAATTACACAATACTATGTTCGCGGCAGGAGAGTTGAAGGGGAAGCAAATGGACACAGACCCTGAGTTATATTCAAACACATATTTTATGGTTACAGTGCTGTTTTTAAATATGGTATAGCATTTCTGCAAAAAAAAAAAAAAAAAAAAAAAAAAAAAAAAAAAAAAAAGTTTTTTTTTTCTTTTCTAACAGCGAAATATCAAAATATCGCAATAACTTTGTGATGATGTACCTAACGAAGTAGAATACCCATCGTAAATATTTGCGACAAATGGGAATGCACACTGGTATGATTTTTTAAAATCATTAATTAGATACGAAGGGGTGAAAATCATGTAGTCCTAAGCAACACAGATAAAAATTTACAGAAGAGTGTATTAAAGGTTTAGATTCCAATGCTATTATGTGCATAAATCTCGTTCTGCAAAGGAATTTTATAATGTTACATTTGTCCGGATCTTATTTCTGCACATTTAAAGGACAAAATTAAAATTTTTTCTCATTTATTATCATAATACGCTGCTCTCTTAAATTGACTGAGCATATTGGGAATTAAATCAATGGCTTTCCCTAAACACACTATGAAATGTTTGATATAAAACATTTTTTATCTCGAAAAGGAAGCAAAAAGAGGAAAATTGTATTAAACTTCTTTTGTTTGAAATATCTCAAAGAATAACCCCCTGAAATTAATGACATTACTTACTGTTCATCTTGTATATTTGTTACGTAAACAAACAAGAATATTAATATTATTATAATGTGAAATATGGAAAATAAGGAATTTTTAGAAATATAATATCCATTATATTTTAACTGAAATAAAACGAAGAGACAGTTTTAGGGCTTCCAATACTCTATATACATCATATATCGTCATCATCAGCATAATCATCATCGTGTTAATGATATTCGGCCACTCTAGCTCTCGTGCTCAGGTCTGTTTTGTAACAGTCCCTCTACCGCCGTTCCTTGTTCCTTACGTCAGTTAAGTTAATAGACTAATATTGAAGTAGGGGATTTAGGTTTTTACAATACCTCTGATCAGAATGAGAACTTTTGACTTCTATCCGGTGTTCAAGAATTAATAAAATCTATGTTGCAGGGCAGCACAACGCACGTTCCATCATCTGATGTCACCCAGATCAAAAACGTCCCCTTTACTTGATCCGTTATATTAGGCTAGCCCAAACAATTGTTATAAAAATACTCCAATACTACACATCGTCCCTATATTTAACATATTCGTTTGATGAAACAATTCCAGTAAACTTTAAAATACTTGTAGACGACAAAGTAATAGAACATTTGAATAATTGCAATTATTTAGGCTGCAGTAATAATAATAATAATAATAATAATAATAATAATAATAATAATAATAATAAATAGCAGTTGAAATTTATAAAATGCTGCATTGTAATTTAGACTATATCAATACAATTTGTGACCTGCAAACTGAAACATGTAAATAACATAGACCAACCACTATGAAGCTTTTTTTGATTATTTTCAGCTCTTATGTATCTTTGCGCGCTGAGCGCGAAAATAAGCATAGAAAGTGTGTAGGACGTACCGCTGCTCAGAATTTTAATTTTATCGCTAAATGTGGGAATTGTACATCAGGACATTAGGGTAATGGAGAGAAGATATCAAGGACGTTGGAATGTGTCTATGATTGGTGACTATTGCTGGTCACTACATCGAAAAAATCCGGTGTTATCTCATAAGAGGAAAAGTAACATACGAAGTTTTACAGAGAAGAGAAAGAGCAAATATTAGTATGGAAATGATGATGCTAAATACATTCTAGAGAGTTGCTATGTATAATTATTATATTATTATACATACATGTGTAATAATTACATAATAATAGTTACAGCAGAATAATTTTTTTTCAGGTATCATTTACTTGAGTGTACTAAATATTTAATCAGAAATTTAAAAAAAGACTGTACGTGACAGAGAAAGAGGAAAACATTTTGGATTCAGCACACTCAGAAACATAAAAATCAGCTGAATTAAAAAAAAAAAGTTTTTTAAAAGTGAATTTTGGTAGGCCTGTGTAATTTGTGCATTATGTATTACAATATAAAATAAAATAATAGCTATCTTATTTAAATTCAGGAGTTCCCTCGTACAAGACCTTAACTACAAAATCGTGAATTTGAGATACAGAGCACCAAACATTTTGGAGCTGGTAGAAACAGCATTATGCAGAACGGCATTCAAATATTTCTAGAGATCGCTGTGTTTGTTGGGGGGAAATAATATTTTGTCAGGAGGGAGATGTGTTATTAACGACATAAAGTGCGTGAAGTTGTTATTTCAAAGAACGCCTCAATTGTAGTGATTAAATTTATGATTTTAATGGCTTTCTGTATGTATTACATGCTTCAGTCAGCATTTAAATACCACCACCACCACCACCACCACCACCACCACCACCACCAACACCACCATCGCAATAATCATCGTCATCATCATCATCATCATCATCTTTCACGAAATTTAGATCAAGTGGTCTGTCAAAGGTTTTAATGGTCTTCTAGCCTTCTTTTCCCTCTCGGCTATTAATTCAAAATTCGTGAAGGTATTCTTTCATTCAATCATTCTTGATATACTGTATGTTGTATCCTATTATTTTTGTAGTCATTAAACTTACTTTGTTAAGAATGGTTGTTAATTTCGAATTTCTGTAACATTTCATTATTTATTTTGTGATCTGACGGCTCACACGCAAAATAATATTTATTGTAATTATGTTGACAGTTATACAGGGTGTTTCTGAATTAGATCGACAAACTTTTGGATCGAATAGATAATTTTCTTTCAAATAGTTTTTGTTAAGGAACCCATGGGCTGCGACACTTTCTTTCAGAGCAAGAAGGGGTTTATTTCATTACATGGTTCGATCGTACAGGAAGAGATTGAAGTATAATTATATACGTGAAAAGTGAATAAGCAAATCATTAATGTTACATGCACAATTTATTGACCCAAACATACAGAAAACAAACCGAATGAAAAGAAAAAACACTCACTTCAATGTTAAATTACCAGTATGGATCCACTGCTTTACTGTCTCATCACTACAACAAGTGCTGGAACACACGTCCATTGACTTCCAGACAAGCATTGCAGCGACGTGACATACTTTTTCGTATCCTTGTAAAGACGCCAGGGATTTTCCTGATTTCAGCTGCTGCGCAGACTATGCGAGCTGTAGGATCTTCTACAGAGTCAACAGGGATTTCGTAAACCACATACTTCATGTGGTCCCACAAAAAGAAAATCAAGTGGAATAAGATCAGGTGAGCACGCCGGCCAGGCAACGGACCTACCCCGACCTATTCAGTGATCGCCGAACTTCTTGCAAAAATACCAAGTAATTATTAGCGGTGAATCGTCGCTGCAAAAGGTATGGCCCTACAACGAAGTCATTCACAATTCCTGACATCAAATCTCATTTGTGAATTTCAGGGATTAAACAATCCCTCACGTGTGAAGCATGCTTCATCTGTGAACAACACACGGGTTGCAAACTGTGGTTGGACTGCAGTTTGGTTCAAGTACCAATGTACAAAATTCCTGTCGCAACGGATAGTCACCTGGCTTAGTAATATGAACCTTTGAAAGATGATAAAGATGCTACAGCTATTCCTGCAGAATTATCCACTCCGTGTAATCACTAATGTTGAGCGATAGCTTTCGTACTTACCGAAGTATTGTTTTCGACAAACCGCAGCACAGCTTCCTCGTTCTCAGGAGTTCGCGTAGAAAGTCCTTGACCCTCTGCTCGTCTATCGAATGAGCCCTGTTCGCGTAGTCTGCGATGGTGTGGTATAAAAAAGGTCTCGAAAGCTCGGAATACCGACGGAAGTAATGCGAATGAAACACTGCGATAAGGAAGAGCGGGCGACAGGAAAAGTCACGAGATAACTTGAATGACATTCAAGAGTACAGTCGAAAGAGAATTGTCATCGATAGAATCAGTCTTGCGTTGTGATAGTTTCATTACGACTTTAGTTTGTTCCATTGCATGTGAATACGTGTCTTGTATCGCACTGTATTATTATTTCATTCGTAAACATAATGTTGCACGTTTAATTAGCTTCGAATTTTTCTCTTGCTAAGTTCTTTATTTCCACAGCGATGTCCTTATTTGTTCATCTTCTTAGAAGAGACATTACTTCCATCAGCCCGTACCTCTCACTCCCTCGTCATGCCTACATGCACACGTCAAACCAGACAGTAACGGCACCACTGTTTTTCGGTAATCGTTCCTTGCGCGAGCTATAACCAATTTGGGTTAATGCACGATACCGAGCTCAGGGAATAAACAAACCGGGTCGAAGACTGATACTGCGCTGACGGAGTAAACAAATTGAGTACTGTTCTCCAACCAGGAGATTAACCGTGAAAGGAATGTGCTTACTATTGCGTCATCTATTGGAGCGAAGTAGATAGATAATATTACCGTTATAACGCCAGTTTAAAAACATGCGCTCTCCTGCATATGTTATTTCCTGTATGGAGGGATTAAAAGACCAGGAAATTAACCGTAATCTAATTTTGTAACTAGGGTAGTATAAATATGTGTATCAGTGTTATCGTTTGTGCTTTGAGAGTTAGCCAATGGAGATGCGTGTACCCACGTGTGTGACCTTATAACATCAACATTCATTCACAGCATTACCCCGCTGCGTCTCATTCCCCTGAGTCTTTCTCCTGGTTGGAGTACAGTAGTAGCATTAAAACCCTCCTGCACTGAAACGAAACGTCCGAGCCCATGGATTCCTTAACGAAAAGTGTTTGGAAGAAGGTTATCTATCCGATCTAAAAGCTAGTCGGTCTAATTTAGAAACACCCTGTATATTTACTAGGTAAGTCCAGCTACTTGGAGACTAGTTTAGCACTGTGATGTGGAGTACCGTTGTGTAGTAAATGTAGTTGAAGCGTGGACGATAATAGAATAGTGTGATCCCGAAACTAGCTCAGTTCAATTGGGTGTTTTTATGATTTGTACTTAGGCCTATATATTGTTTTTTTTAGACCACTGTCATATTTTAAGCTTATTTTCTTCCAATACAACGCCAATCCTTGTCTAAAAGTCTGTGTTATTATGCATGTAACTTGAAAACTCTCCGAGTCCGTAGACCGGTGGATAAAAAACTATCTCAGTCCTTTCATAAAAATGGAATGAATGCGTTTTGAAATCACACTTTGAAATTATTTTGCTTAAAGTCTTAGTACAGAAGTTTCACAGTCCGCTGGCAGGAGCAGGGAAATAGAGACTACGTAGAGAGTTTAATTCTGAAATTATTTTTTTCTAATTACACGTTCACATATATTAACATGTGACGTCATTACGGGGTGTTCTCCTGCTCGTATGGATTGTTCGACAGTAATATGAGTTTTCCGATTTTAATTAACGAGCTTTTGAACTGTGGAGGTTGTTCAGCGTCTGCGATGTAATGGCCTGATAACGAATTGGCATTCAGGACGAGGTTTGCAAGCTAAGGATGGGACGAATATTAAGCCGTAGACTATAAAATAACCAGAGTATTCCTCAGTTTCGGAATTCTGTTGAGATGACAAAGCCAAAGCTCTTACGCTTCCTCGGAGAGGCAGATCAGTAAAATTAAGGTTGATTAGAGTGGGTTGGTTCAGGTTTTCTCTCAGTATGTACAAGCTGGCTGTCATTTAAAAACCACCATTGCTCCACTGCCGTCATATAATCGTCCAATATATTCTGAAAGTTCAAAGAGAAGATAAGTTATACATCGCATTATTAATTGCCCCAGCTATCATATTTTACTTTCTCTTTGACATACATCTCTCCCCTCACTAGATATGACGATAACTTAGGAAGTGACCATAACGTAACAATGTAATCTCCACTTGCTTGTTTTGTTAGCATTCTCCTTATTCTCCTTATATGCTCCCTTGTTATCTATTTCCCTTACTCTCCGTGTATTTCCATTGTTCAGCTTGTATTTCCCTTATTCTCTTTGTCTTTCCTTCATTCTCCTTGCATTCCCGTGTTCTTTTTGTAATCACCTTTTTCTTCTTTCATTCCCCATCTTTTCCTTTTCTTCCCTTCCTTCTTGGCTTCTCTTTTTTCTTTCGTCTTCCCTTTTATTTTTTTCTTCCATTTGTATTTTTGCCTTTATTTTGTTCTCTTTGTCTTTCCATTGTTCTCCTTGTTTTTCCTTTGTTCTCCCTATCTTTCCTTTGTTCTCCTTATCTTTCCTTTGTTCTCCTTGTCTTTTCTTTGTTCTCCTTGTTTTTCCTTTGTTCTCCTTATCTTTCCTTTGTTCTCCTTATCTTTCCTTTGTTCTCCTTCTCTTTCCCTTGTTCTGCTTTTCTTTCCCTTGTTCTCTTTGTCTTTCTCTTATTATCCTCGTCTTTCCCTCGTCCCCTTGTCATCCCCTTGATCTCTTATATTCCCCTTTCTCCTTGCAATCCCCTTGTTCTCCTTGTCTTACCCTTGTTCTTGTATTATCCTTTTTCTCCTTGTCTTCCCCTTGTTCTCCTTGCCTTTCCTTTGTCCCCTTTGTCGTTCTCTTATTATCCTCGTCTTCCCCTTGTCATTCCCTTGTCATCCCCTTGATCTCTTATATTCCCCTTTCTCCTTGTCTTCCCCTTGTTCTCCTTCTCTTTCCCTTGTTCTGCTTGTCTTTCCCTTGTTCTCTTTGTCTTTCTCTTATTATCCTCGTCTTCCCCTTGTCCTCTTGTCATCCCTTTGATCTCTTATATTCCCCTTTCTCCTTGCCTTCCCCTTGTTCTCCTCGTCTTTCTCATGTTCTCCTTGCATTTCCCTTGTCCTCTTTGTCGTTCTCTTATTATCCTTGTCTTCCCCTTGTCCTATTGTCATCCCCTTGATATCTTATATTCCCTTTTCTCCTTGCCTTCCCCTTGTCCTCTTTGTCGTTCTCTTATTATCCTTGTCTTCCCCTTGTCCCATTGTCATCCCCTTGATATCTTATATTCCCCTTTCTCCTTGCCTCCCCTTGTTCTCCTTGCCTTCCCCTTGTCCTCTTTGTCGTTCTCTTATTATCCTTGTCTTCCCCTTGTCCCATTGTCATCCCCTTGATCTCTTATATTCCCCTTTCTCCTTGCCTTCCCCTTGTTCTCCTTGTCTTGCCCTTGTTCTCCTTGTATTATCCTTGTTCTCCTTGTGTTTCTCATGTTCTCCTTGCCTTCCCCTTGTCCTTTTTGTCGTTCTCTTATTATCCTTGTCTTCCCCTTGTCCCATTGTCATCCCCTTGATCTCTTATATTCCCCTTTCTCCTTGTCTTCCCCTTGTTCTCCTTGTCTTACCCTTGTTCTCCTTGTATTATCCTTGTTCTCCTTGTCTTTCCCTTGTTCTCCTTGTCTTCCCCTTGTTCTCCTTGCATTCCCCTCGTTCTTCTTGCATCTCCTTTGTTCATCTTGTCTTCCCTTTGTTCTCTTCCTATGAGTTTTGTATTTAACTGTCGATAAGTGATCACACCCACATAATATAATTAGTTCTACGTAAAGATATGTAGTATACCCAAGCTAAGCACCTGTCGATTTTTGAGTAGCTAATTGATTTTGAACTTTAATGTTTATGTTAGATATTTAGATCTTGAACTGAGTGTTAAAATTCCAAGTGCTTCAATTCTTACAAATGCATTTAGGGCCTATTTATGATTCACTTCACTCATAGATGGACAGACAAAAGAATGGACTCGTGGTAAATGTAACACGTTAATCACAGCTTACTGCTAAGAAAGGTGCATCAACAGTATGTATGTTAGAGTAAATAGCGGGTACAATCAACACACTACTCATATTGAACCACTGCTGTAGTCTTGTATCATATATCGCTATCGTAGTTCCATTCTTTAGCCAGGAAATAGCACGTGTGTAAGCAAGTCTGTACATATTTTGAGTAAACTTTCTCGCTTACAGTTTTTCAGGCCAGAGTTCCTGCATGTAAAATAGTGAAATACTGTGTATATTCGACATTTATTTTGAATTAAGGAAATATTTTCCTCTCATTACGTCAAGTAAATTTCTACACATGTCACCTTATTTCGCATGAAAATACTCGTAATAAAAACTGGAATAAAAATGACTTCAATAAGAGTGTTTAAATATGTAATAAACCATGATAAAACAGTTTGCTCGCGCCGGCCGCTGACGGCGATTGACATTTTCTATATGTCCCACACGTATCTGTCGTCTGTCTTTCACGTCTTGTGCACAACGTGTCAACGTCTTATTGCTACCAGCACTTTATTGGCTTATGCTATACTCTTTAGATATACTGTAGCATACGTGTGATTCAATTGCGTCTAATTCATGGCGGACACATGAGGAGCTTGGTATCAAAGTTTGACTACTCCACTTTTGCTTTTTTTTACAGGAGAGGCAAAACTAGATCCTTGGAAACCAATGTCACCGTTATACGTACATTTTTTTAACATTCACATGAGTCATATGCATATTTTTTTCAGTCTCAAAATGTGATTAAAATTAATATTCAGGTTTAAATTTAAGTTTAAAAGGTGGAGTTGTCCATCTCTGAAACTAAGTCTTGGAGTTGTCTGTTTTTGAAACCAAATGAAGCCATATTTAAAGTGGGGTTGTGTGTCTACATTTGAATGAATCTAAGTCTCTTCTAACTCGGTTTCAAAGCAAATTTACGTAAAACAGTACTTATTCATACACAAACCGATTATATAAACAATCAGCAATGTTGGATTCGCGATGCGTGATGGGAAAAGATGGTACGAATATAGTCATCTATTTGGCTACTGAAGGAATTGTCCTAATTTGAAACCAAGCCACAACGGAGTTGTCTATATTTTGATTCTGAAGCGCACAGTTAAGTGCTATTGTCGCTCTGTTCTGTCCGTTTTTGAACCTAAACAGTTCCAAAATCGCATTCAGCACACAAAATTCTATGAGAAACAATCAATATCTCGACATCGCAAAAAATGGAGTTGTCTAACGTTGATAGGCTTACTATATTTCCTCCATGGTCTGATTGACCCTATGTTCGTGGAGACGGATTGAAGGTCATTTCACTTTTAAATTATTTAACATCGATAACCTACATTCAATATCATCTTTGGCGGGAACTGGGAAGTTTGAAGATGTGCCATACAGTAAGCGCGGGTGTTGCATTCAGAATAGAGAGCGACTGTCGATGGAACCTACTACGCGTAATTTCGTAATCCGACTGGTTCGAGGCTCAGCTTGCAGACAGGTTCGTGATCATATCCACAGAGCTTGACGTTACCGGGAACAGAAACAAATGACGTATGTCAATTAAGCGGACACGTATCAACAACCAAACCAGTTCGGTGATGCCGCTTCTTGCATCATTATTTTCCTTCGACCGGCCGCCATGTTACCATATCGGACAGTCTGCCTGCTCACTTAATTGATAGCCCGAGAGTCCCAAAGTCTCAAACAACAGTAATGAAGTTGCGTTCTGGATGCGCATTCGGTAAGTCTTCAATTTCATATCCTCGTCTGTCTGTGGGTGAAATTGTTAGATTTAGTCTTGTTTTCCTAATGTTTCAGGGTAGATCGGAAAGCAACGCACAATTATTTTACGGAATAATATTTTGGTTAGTACGTTCAAAGTTGGCAGATAGTTTGAATCTTGCGCTACAGACAGCAATGATTCGATTGGATGTCACTCTGGCGGAACGAGTTGTAACTACTGAGTAAAAATGACGCGTTTTCTACCATCGTTCACTTGTGAAGGGCAGCGAGGTATAATCCGTTTTTGTTTTTTTGCGAAAAAAGAAAAATTCGAGTGAAATCCACAGGGAAATGTGTATGGCGCTTGATTGTCTGGACCATAAGAACATCTCCAGGTGTGCAGGTTCTTCGAAGAAGTCCGCCGACGAAGCACGTTTCGGCCGACCAATGACCGCTGCAGCACCACCCAATGTCAGAGGCATCGTTAAGGCGGCAATCACCCATTCTACAGTCCAGACCTCCTACCGTCTAACTTTCACCTCTTCGGACCAATGAAGAAATTCCTAGAAGGACAACGCTCTGATTGAGATGAAAAAGTGAAATCAGTCGTGCGCAGGTGGCTATACGCCCAAAAAACGGAGTTTTATTAACGAGATGTACTGAATATGGTGTGCAATGGTTGTTTGGACTTTTTCCATTGCTAATTTTTTTAAATTGTAGCACAACGTTTCGAAGAGTGGATCTCTTCAACAGGTGAAAACCTACTGTAGGGATCGTTACAAACAGCTAGCCTAGCTGACTGATCGACGACCGTCAGGTTGGTGCGAAAAAAAAAAAAAGACGGAACACAGGATATTATAAGCTGTTGTAACATGAATTATAGAGAATGAAAAGAAGAATAAAAAGAAGAAGAATTCCGTGATTGCAACTAAACTAATATATATAGAATAATAACACCAAAGACAAGGAATAATAGGCACTAATAAACAAGAGTGGAAATAGTGAAATGATGAAACGATAGGAAATAAATAATTATAATTGAGCGGGGGAACAATTAAACTACTACTGCTATCTAGTGATGGAAGAGAGTAATAACTAAGTGGGATCAATTATATGCTTGCGAAATCTGGTCAAATACACATATACGTCATATTAAACGACTGGACGGAATACAAAGATCATTATGTAGGACAATCACGGGAGCAGACTATGACATCAGTAACTCTCAACTATATGAGTCACTAAATATAATGCTATTTAGTGATTATATTCAAAATGCCAGAACCAAATTTATACGATTTGTAAAAACACATCCAAATCCACTGTTCAATAGTTTAGTAATTTCTAGTGTTTAATGTATGAGTGATTTCTTGTAAAACACTTCACTCCTGGTGAAAGTGTTGAATGTAAATTATATATATTTTTTATACTGAATCATGTATTAGGTTACATACATCTTGTAAAAGGCATGGGTCCATTTTTCGACCTGGTACTTAAATAAATATACATTTCTTAAAAAGTAAATAAATAAATAAAAATAACCTGCTATTACCATCTAGTGGTACCGGAAACAAAGTACTACTGCTTTTTAGTGATGTTACTTCATGCATTTTTCTTGGATTTTCTTGATGTCCTGTTCGACTATAGGTAGCCATATGTCGGGAAGAACGAGACTGGGTTGGCTAATAGCGTTATTCGAAAAACTCATATATGTGCGGCTTCCTTGTACTTCCTCTGAACCAGAGAACGCTCGGTTTGTAAGATGGAGGTGTTTTCCCACTTTATTCTGTGATCACATTTAAATCTATGTTGGGCTCTTCTGGATTTGTCTATGAGGCATTGTTTAAAGTTGTACTTATGTTCTTTGATTCTAGTGGGCAGGGGTCTGCTAGTCTCCCCTACATACACACGACCGCATTCACAAGGAATGTTGTAAATGCAGTCTCTGGTGTCCGCGGGGTCGGAATTCGGTTTGTTGTTTGACAGGACTTGGCGGAGTGTATTCTCTGATTTGAAGACCGTTCTGATATTATATTTCTTAGAAATTTTCTTGAATTTTTCGGAAGTGCCCTTGACATATGGAATTACAATGTTATTCAGGGGTTCAGGGAAAGAAGAAATAATGTCCTTGTTTTTCTGGTTATTGTTCTTCAGCACAGAGGCTGACGTAAAATATAAGAGTTGCACAGATACATTTAGAGAAAAACTTAACGTTTGACATTAGGTATGGATGAAGAATTAATATGTAACACTGAAATAATAAAAAATGTTGAAAATTTTAAATATCTTGGTTCGATATTGGAGAAGAACGACGAATTTAGAAATTGAGAGAAGATTAATTAATGGGAGAAGAATAAAATTATTGGAACGTTAAATTCAATTTATGGAGAAGGAATATTTTGAACCGCACTAAAAAATTAATTTTTAAGACACTGCTACAAAGCACTTTATTATATGGGACAGAACCATGAAAAGTGAACAGACTACAAGCCGAGTAATTAATGGTAGTGGAAATGAATTTTTGTAGGAGATCAGCAAGATTATCAAGAAAAGATAAGATCCGAAATAATAGAATCAGAGAAATTATGCAGGTATACAGAAATGTTTTAGAAACAATAGAAAGAATATATTTGTGTTGGTATGGACATTTAAAACGAATGACAGAACAGAATACTATGGAAGATATTGAATTGGACGGAGAATGTTGGTTGGATGGGTTTCGATGAAGCATGCAGCGAAAAGAACTATGTGATGATAATGCTATGGACGGGGACATTCTTTGGCAATAGCAGTTTGGTTTGTGTTGAAGGAGAACCATTGTATAATGGAATATTCCTAATAAAATTATTATTATTATTATTATTATTATTATTATTCTGCAGGTTGTACAGTCTTACCACATTTTCCTCCGCCCATTTATCTCCATCCTACGGTTGTTTCTGTTCTTCCAATCGCTTTCTGTTAATTCTTTCTCTCTCACCAAGTAAGTCTGGGCCTGTTTCGTTTCTGTCGTCCTAATTGATATCATTGCATAACTACTTCTGGTAACCTGCCCTATTCTATCCTCTTGACATATCTATACCATTTCAGTTGTTTTGTTTTAATATTAGCCTCTCGAAAAGAAACCTAGTTACGTTCATTTTTTATTTAATTATAGGGTAAATTAGGGTCTGTTGGACAGTCGGGCATGTTGGACACTTTGTACTTTTTCTGCTAAAAGTCAATGACGGAAGTAGCCACGAGTGGGACTACTTCCGTCATTGACTTCTAGCAGAATGTGGTGCCCACAAGTGGCGAGGTGACACGTTAAAGTACAAAGTGTCCAACATGCCCGACTGCCCAACAGACCCTAATTTACCCTATTCTTAATCTTGTACTGCTTAGAATTCCTAGCTGAGTGTCGCCAAAAATACTGTACCTTTCTGTTGAGTTTAATTTTGTTGCGCTTATTGCTTTTAAATTATGTTTCTGCTTCTATGTAGTTGCACTTTCAATCACTGAATGATAAATATGAGTTGATTTTTTAGAAGTTACCGTTCGATCCCGCAAAACGCTATTTAGTTCATGGTAAAATTTATACATTTTTCTGATAAGTGGTACTTGAGTCATTATATTGAATTGGTATTGATCGGGAAAAAGAAGATTTTGAACCCGAGTTTATATAATATATAGGCCTACAGTTGGCTGTAATTATGTCACAAGTAGACGTATTGAAATGCAAATCATTGGAAGAAATGATCTGGCCTTATACTTAAGTAAAATGAGAACAGGAACCTACAGTAACCGAGTTTGACATAGTCTAGAACCCACACATTTTCCACACGAGTAAAAATATCTATTCTGTTGTCATTCTTTATTCATATTTTGTAAATCAAATGAACTGATTCGGATTTCTTCCCAACTTTTCGAACAATTCCTTAATGGAATTATTCCATGAATTTATTCAATAGTGTTTGTTACAGTAGGTCAACGAACTTCCGTCTTTGCACAGCAATGATGACACTTACTAAAAGCGAGCGTCTCGGTTATAAATTATACCTTCATTTCAATATTCTTATCATTGTTGTCGATATTCGAAGTTATGTAAGTACGGGCAATTCATAAAGAGGAGTAACTGTACGAAAGAATGGGAAATAAATTTATTCTATCCAGTCTCTTTTGATTTAGCACCGACCAAGAGCGCAGAATTCTAAAAACTTACGACAAGCAATCTTCACTAATGCACAAGGATATGACATTCTAAAAAATTGGAAGTAGCTACGTCCAATGGTTATAACTGAATGTGAAATTTATGACATCCAGTAAACTTTACCAAAAACATACGCTTGAGAGGCAGGTTTATTATCTTATTTTCGTAGGTATCCTCATGGTTATGTTCGGATGTAAAATTTATCATTGATCAATCAGTTCAACAGTCTTAAAGTTGGAATATTCCTAACCATTTATTTCCGGTGTACTTGATATGGACTCCCTTTATAGAGGACAAAATCTGGGTTTTTACAACGCTATAAACAAAGCGAGGTTGTCACTATTTTTGTCTGGAACCTAAAGTCTGGGCACTGTAAAATGGTAAACAAATAGCATATCCTGTAATATTACGCAGAGGAAGAAGAATCTAAGAGATGTCTTAATCAGCAAACGTGAACTAAAACTATTCAGATAATATTTATTACGCATTCAAAATATAATGTAAAACATAAGTCTCACCAAGCGGACAAATAGCCAACTTTCCCGTTATATATAGAGGAAAGATCCTTATAAAGTCTTCATTCGAAAAGGAAGTATAGCTGGGAGTCCCGTATAAAATATTCACGGAACGTTAAAGAACTATGATCCCGATAGAAGGCGTCAGGAAAAATTTTCCTGTCATTCCTTCCTCATGTTGAATTTCAGTACTGATTAACCTCTGCAGTTGAAAGTGCCGTTAAATAGAACTACTGCTATTGCTGCTGCTACTACTACCATCACCACCACCACCATCACCACAACCACTACCACCAGCACCATAACCTTCGTGTGCATCATTTCATCAGGAAGAGATACCATAACATATTTCTGAAAAGTATGACGAAAAGCACTTGGCAGAAATGTATGTTTCAGATAAGTCGCTTTTCAAAATTTAACATGGTTTTTGACATAAATACGTCTAAAATTTACGTCCAGTACTAGGGGCCACAGATATATTTTCAGGCCAGTTGTGTTGCGCCAATAATTTCTAAACTACGCGACATATCCAATGAAGTTATGCGACAGGCTCATGTCAGTAGATTTACTGGCATGTAAAAGAACTCCTGCGGGACAAAATTCCGGCACATCCGGCGACGCTGATATAACCTCTGCAGTTGCGAGCGTCGTTAAATAAAACATAACATTTTTTTTTAACCAATGAAGTTAACGGAGATCGACAGACGAAGGATCAATGTACCCAAAGTGACCTTGAGTTGGAGCGTATTATGTAATCTAGCGATACGCGGGAGCCGAAGAAGTGTAGGCTCTCTCGAGAATGACATGGGATAAAACATTCGCTATGGTGTCAAATGTTTCATAAAGAACAAGGCTACAACCCCAATAGAGCAACGATCAGTAGTCGACAAGTTAAATTGGAAATTTTCGCGAGTTGAATTTCAATGAAGAGAGAAAATTCTCAATATTACAACATATAGGCCAATAGCGCAAATGGGAGCGGGCGTATAAGAAACGGGTAACAGAATAGAGCACGAAGGTTACCATAGCAACCGACATGTTTATTCTCAAAGCATACTCCGGTGTCCCACCACAACTAAGATACACCGGGTTTTCAGGGTATCTGGAAAGAAGAGATGTTGGTTGTCACTGCTGACGTTTACCTTAACAGCAGCTGTTATATCAGCGACGTATTCAAGTTTAAAGCTTACAGCTGTCTCTTCGGTATCTGGCAACGCTTGGAAAAAAGTAGAATCGTAGCAATTGTTAACAAATAAGTTTCGATTACAACACTAAAGCAACGGCGTGCAATCATGTGATTAGTTTTTAAATTTGGCTGATTATAATGACTCTTTTGAGTAGTCAGCAATCAGGTTTCTCTCGATCACTAAGAAGGCGTGAAGTCATCCTGATACAAATTGCAATCCTGTTTTGGTTCACTATTGATTTGTGAATACCAAAATGTAATTACTTTAACACTCTGTATATTACACAGTTTATGTCGGTGACCTCTCTACTCTCAATGAAACATTGCGTAGTAGTTCATCAATACCCAGTATATAGGGTGGAAGTGAAATAACGCTGCAGATTTTCAGACTCTCTACAGAAAATAATACACATATTTCCTATTGCCCAACTTGTGAGTGATATAGAAGTTAGATACGCAGCCTCTCACAAATGCCAACATGGACACGATTCCTTTGCCAGCGTTTCAGTACATTGCGTCTGAAGATTTGTACCAGTTACTTTATCGTAAGATGCTACTCTACTCCAACAGTCTACATTTACAAACTTGAGCACGGTTTACGCGGCCTGAGACGTCGCTGAGTACACTCCATTTCAATAATAACAGTCCGATCATCAGAGACGGATATTGCCATGTTTATTCGTTACAGGCGTATTACACTACAGTTTGCTTAGTATGGACGTACACAAGCCACAGCAAATACTAATATATTGGGATAGTTGCTAGTACCCTATCTGACAACGGAAACGACATGTTGTACAGTAAATGGTAGCTCTTTGTTTTAAACACTTAAGATTGTTTGACCTTTTTTTCTTATGGTTTTCAAATGAAGCCATAATTATAAGGCTGAATTTATAGTTTATTAAATAAAAATTCATTATAATTTTGGCTGTATATAAATAAAGATTGTATTTAGAAACGTTCCTCAACGTTACAGAGCAATTTCGAATACATAATGTAATTTAAGGCCCTATTTCTTTACGTGTATACTTACTTACTTAACGCTCTTTCTTGCTAGCAGTTTCCTTATTGTTGAAATAACGGGATCTGGCGAGATTAACAGCATTGATAACAAGTCTTCAGTTGTAGAAAGTCTGGACTTTTCCTAGCATGACTTAATCTGTATCGTCTCAAATCCTTATTTCTTGTCTCTTGAGACTCTTCGGATAACTGTCTTATAGGCACAATATATGACTTGATTATGGCCGGGCCACGCACTTATATTTTACTCACAGTAACAGGCATAAAGTACCACTCATGAAGTTTTATGTACAAGTTTTTTGGTCCTGTTGCGAACTGCTGAAATGCACCTACATTTATGTCAAATCCACACGATAATGTTTGCAGAATCACACAGAGTCGCTGGATGAGTTCTTCATTTATTCCTGTTATGTTAGCGCTTTGGGTGGCATGTTTTTAAAAATCTTATTGCCGTATTACCGTCATTAGTGGTCCCACTTCCAGGTTAGGTTGTATCAACCAGAAGACGCCGTATACTTCGGAATTTTTCTCTAATTATTTTCTTCCTGCATTTACACTTCGATTTGGCAGTTTCACCTCTGATTTGCCATTTTTTAATATCTAATATGTAGGCGATATGTAAAAGACATTCTAAACAACGAATCCAGGCGTGAAGTGTGGAGAGACCGAAACCATAAGTTGTGGGGTCAGCAACGTTTGTGTTCTTCTTCGCTGGATCCTTATTCATATCTTTGGTAAGTGCACCGCATATATATCATTTCTGAGACGTCTTATCCTCTGTTAGGGCATTACAAACTTTACCATCAACCACGGTCATAAGTAGCTGTTGATCCACTTCTACTTGTTTGTCTCCAATAAGCACCTTGGTAGGTTCCAGAATATTAATTTGCATTAAATTTATAAAATCTTTCCTTACTTCTATGGCACTTTAACCAGCGGGACAGAATTTTCGATAAAAAATCGCTGATGGCGTCCTTAATTTTATTTTCAATATCACTGGGAATGTCTTTCAGTCCTAATGGAGCTATAATATTATTTAAAACCTAGTTATTCCTTGATTCAGCATTACTCCTGTACCAAACTTCAAAAAGCTGCCGGCGGGGTATAGCCCGCCACGCCACGCCACTGAAAATAATTAATACCGGTTAGGTTCGCAGCTATACGCAACCAACCAAACAATATTTGACACATGAAATGATGTCGGAATATAAATATGCAATTATTTTGACAGCTACTAACGGCTAGTATTTTGTAACTCATGTTAAAGCCAGAGTTTATGGAAACAATTATATAAAGGCCGTATTGGATGTCCTAATTTAGTAATTTAGCTAAATTACACATTATATTGAAGCACATACCTGAAGTTACAAATTTCATGTCAAAGAAGACAAGAAAACACAATTTACTAGCACTTCATATGACTTTCAACAAATCACTCTCTATTGTGAATGAGGAGTGTGGATTCAACCCTCTGCAGATAGCAATGTTTACGCTACTGTAAAACAAATAAATATCCGGGAGAAAGATCGCACATTGTGGTTTTCCTAAGGCGCTAAGACAAATGTCGGGATGAGCCCTAAAAGAAATGGGCCACGGACCTGCACTCATATCCCCATGAACCCCTTAATTACTCAAAATTAATTATTAATTACATCTATCCTAAATTCATAAATCAATCGACCTATTACCTAAAAGCCAAATTGGCTAGTCTTATATTGAGACAACTCATCCTGCCTAAGGTATTCCGTGGTTTTCCTAAGGCGTTAAGACAAATGTCGGGATGAGCCCTAAGAGAAATGGGCCACGGACTGCCCTTCCCTATAAGCCCCCCTTTTTTCTAATAAACAACATAAAGCCCTAGTTAAGAGTATATAAATTATGAAATACATGTGCAACATCACACATGTCGCAATGCGAAAGGACAGGGAACCTTTCAATTTGCAGATTAAGAATTCACGGCGTCTCTCCTGGCGGTCTTCACCTGCCTTGTCATCGAACAACAGACGACAGAGTCTTCTCGACTCCTCCTGCACTGCGAAATGACAGTTCATTTCAATGTGCAGATCTATACCAGCCATCTCCTCCTCGTCCCGTCCCGTGATCATTTTGATCATTTCCATCCCCCTCGCGTATGTGGTACCTAAGAGGTTACGTCCATTTTCGGTTTTCCCCTTCAAAATTATCTAGAGCTTCTTCAGTAGAGCAGCGTAACCCGGAGTGAGACTAGTGGCCAACAGGCTTGGAGCTCACATATTTAGTTTCCCACAGCCCCCAATCCCTTGCAAGGACGCGCTTTGCGTACCTTTTAAATTTGTCCTCCCAATTCTCCTCTATTTTTCGATTTTTCGATTCGCACATTGTCTTTACAAGATATCTTGTACACTTAGGAAAATAAATTCATAAATATATACAGTGAAATTAATAAATCGAAAAATGAATTTTGTCCAGCTAGATTAGGAAAATTACACACTGTGCGCTGTGACTAGGTCCTCAGAGCCTCCTTAGTACTGTACTTGTATAATTGTATAGTTATTGTATCTTATTTATTTCCATGTCCGCGCACGGTGCGAGTATCTGTGTAATAGTAAATAAAGTACTTCCTTAATACTTAGCTATTCGCAATACTTAATAGCAAAGCGAAAACAAATAACAACGTTAGTGATATGATCTCTAAACGGATTATCCTGCGTTTGGCATATGTTTGCGACAAGTTTACGCATAATGAAGTGCAAATATGTGAGTTTTTTTTCTACCTCTGTAATTAAATGACGTAAATTAAAAAAAAAAATATTGACACTTGAACAATGTGTGAAATAATGGGAAGCGGGCAGGTGTTAACTGCACCTCTATTCACCGCGGTACACAACACAACCAGTCGCACTGTTCACACGAATTAATATATATCCTATGGAATTCCCCGAATATGGTAACCGAACTCAGTCTATCGCTTACGTCTCTGTCGCTGAAAGTTAATTTCATCGCGCTGTCTGTACTGTACGTATGTAAGAGGGCAAAAGAGAGAACTACAGTGATAATGATGTGGAGATTATAACGATGACAACTTAATTAAGTAATAAAACTGCAATGGATATAATATGCAACTATGCAATTAATAATGAAATTTAGACATTCCATAATATGAGTGTTAGTAGTGTCAGAAAATTCCCATTACGTTTATTCATTAACTTCGTATTAAAGAATTAACGTAATGCATTATAAAATAAGTGTTTTTATATATTTTAATGTGAACACGTTTAATGTGACAAAACTATTATTTTAAAAATAATCTGAGTAACTAGATAAGATTATTTATATATTTATATAAATACAGAGTGTCCCAAATTGATGTATACACTTTTTGAAATACTATTTCACAGCAAAGAAATGAGATAGAAATATGATTTTTGCGGTTTATGATTCAGAAGGCAGCGGAAAGCATGGAAACATGTTCATCTGTTTATAAACAAACATGGCGGTGCAATTATCGTTCGATGAACGTATGCGGATACTGAAATGTTATTGGAAAGAGGAGAATGTTGTTGAGGTTCAACGACGTTGGAGGTCGAATATGAAACACAATCACCAGCAAGGTTAACTATCACAAGAATTCGAGACAAGTTTGAAGTCGACGAAACTGTGCAAGAAGTGTTTACAGGGATGTTGATGCAGTCATGCAGGCTTTTGCACAATCCCCAAAGAAGTCAATGAGGCAATGTTCTTGTGAGATTGGTATTAGCAAATCCAGTGTTCATCGAATTTTTCGAGCTCAAAAATGGAAACCTTACATTCTGAGACAAGTCCACGCACTAAATGAGGACGATCCAGAGATATATAGGACGAAGAGGAAGTGCTGCGGAGTTCCCGCCTCGATCTCCGGATTTAAGCTCTCGAGACGTCTACCTATAAGTAGCTCTAAAGGACACAATGTACGCCACAAAACTACAAACACTGGAGGAACTGAAAGTTCAGATTGAACATGCCTGTAATGATATTCCATTAGCAACAATCCAGTTGGTATGTCGCTCTGTTGTACGTCATTTTTGGGAGTGTACTGTAGCTGAAAGGGGCCATTTTGAACATCTACGGGCTTAAGGAATACAAAAGCGCAAAATATCTTATTTTTGTCTCATTTCATTGCTGAGAAATAGTGTTTCAAAATGTGTATAAGTCAATTTGGGACACTCTGTATATATTATGCTATACATAAAGTAAAGGATTTTGTGTTGTCATGCATTATTTAGAGAAAGAATGCTTAATGCCATACAAGAGTCCTTTGGAATAGTAATAAATCTATTGATGAAAGTGGGACAGAAAGATGAGGGCTATGCTATGTCTTCTTTCGAGACGAGCTGAGAGTTCATTACCTCGAGTTCGAACTGTGATGAGGATCGCAGGCAGGCTTTGCGGCTCCGCGGGCTGGCCGTCTTGGACTCAGCCGTGCTACAGTTCATTGTCTCGAGTTCGAACTATAAATGAATAGACCTTGAGGACTGCAGGCAGGCTTAGTGGGCTTACTGTTTTAGAGATAGTCAGCCACAAGCCCGTGGACTCCCGTGTGCTTCTCTATGCAGCATACGTACAGTATACGTCCATTGCCAACGTGAAGATGTGTGATGTTTCATTTTTATGTAAAGGCCCCACGTCTTTGAAGTTCCGCCATGTGTAACGTTGAAGAATGTATATTGAGACGAGTGTGGATAACTACACTTCAATAAAGACGGTCCCTAACAGAGTAGGCAAATCCCGAACACTGAAGTACAGTTCTTAACGTACAGAAAATTTCTCTGCCAAGACAATTCAGTACCTTTTGTACCAGCGAAAGATTTATTCTTTCTCTGTTGCAAGAAAACATCGCTATTGTAATCATTCTTCTAATAATCTAAGCCAACCCCTGGTCATCTTCAAATTTGAACCAGACGTATCAGCTTCTGCATAGCGATATAGCCATGTCTTAATGCTTACATCATGTTCAATTAACATACCTTTTTTTACATAACTTGATGTAAAAACTATCCGAGTTTCGGAGAATGCTCAATGCAACTCGATGTGTGCGCCTTGAGACAACTAAATGGTATTCAACCTCTCGCCAAGTGTTCTGTAGCATTTGTGGAGTCACTAGCGCAGCTGCATTTGTGATGCGTTGTCTCAGTTCCTTCAATGTGTTAGCTCTTCGTCTTTGGTACAGAGCATCCTTCACAAAGCCTCAGAAAAGAAAGTCCAAGGGGGTCAGATCGAGTTAGCTGGTTGGCCAGGCAATGAGTCCTCGTCTTCCGATCCACCTATCCATGTACGAAGAACACGGCGTAGTACTTGGGTAACAGATTTTTCTTCTGCTAGCCATAGCACACACTGAACTTTCTGTTGTGGTGTCCACATGTTGACCATGACGTGTTCTCCTGCAAAATGGCGCCAGGCTTGTTTTAGCAACAAACAAACAAAAGTTACGCATGCAGCTGTTTTCATACTTTGTTGCGTAAATTTGGACAGCTTCTCTATCTTGTCAGAAGTAAATGTCAACGATATCTTTATCTGGTTTTAAGTGGTGAGCATTTATTTCTCGATCCCTCTAAGGGGGACACGGTGTATTTTTTCTTAATCCTATTGTCCCTTTTTCCTTATTTTTTCTTGTGTCTTTCATCTTCTACGTTACCATTATATTACTTTAACTTTCTCGTCTCTCCCTTCATTTTTCTAATTCTTTCCAGTCTGTAACTACTTGTACTTCACAGCCATATTTTTTCTTAGTGAAAATGTAGAATTCTAGAGTTCCTCTTGTGACATGCAATAATAGAATGGAGGAAATAAAGAAAGGAAAAGAAAAATGCCGAAGAAAGGAAAGAAAAAGAGCGAAGAGAAGAAAGTAAAAAATAAACAAAGAAGGAAGAAATGAAGGAATGTAGAGAATAGAATGAAGGAACAGAAACGAAAGAAAGAAGAAACAGAAAGGAAGGAAGAATTGAAAAAAGGATAGAGGTGCAAAAAACAAAAACCAGGGGAAATAGTAATAGAACAGAAAAGGAAATGATGAAATAAACATAGATGGAATAATTGAAGGAAATAAATAAGTAGAATTAAGGAGAGGATAAACTGAAGACCGGATAGTATGAAAAAGATAAAGGAAAGTAGATTGAGGAAGAGAAAGAAGATAGAACGAAGTAGAAGGAAGAGAAGGGAGCAAGGAGAAAAATATATTTAGAAGGAAGGAGAGAAATAAATATAGAATGATCAGTAGAAAAAGAACTAAGAAGAAAGATTTGGAATAAAGAAAAAAAGATAAAATGAAATAGGAATGATATTAAAATTGCGAATAAAATGGAGGATATGAATATATACTGTAGATAGATTCTAGGAGATATACCCAACTTAAAAATAAAATTGAGTAAAATACAGAGTGGAAATGAAATAACCCTGCCGATTTTCAGAGCGAATAGCTCATGTTGTATGTAACAAAAAAATGTAACACCATATTGATGGAAAGGTCTTAGTTTTCTCAGAAAAAATGGTTTTCCCGAAATGTGTAACATCCTCTCATTCGGTAACTATTGCGAGTGGGATCGTGATTTTTGTCCTTATCGATAGGAAAACTAATAATGAATAATTTATCCCTCTGTCGTATTTCAGTAGCGTGGACGGTTTTAATGTAAATATAATTTAATAACCATTAATTTCAAGCCACTGAATGATGCGAACGGATTGCGAGTCGTAATCAGAGAGGGAAGTGGAAGGTAGGGAGACAGATCTGAGTTCTTTGAACTCTCGCATCTGTATTAGGAGAAGAAAGAGCAGTATGTTACCGGCGATGTTAGGTTTTATTTTCACTGAAGTGTACCCTATTGTGTATTTCAATCTCCAGGGTTATTTCACTGCCATCTTGTACATAGAGAATGGAGAAAAAAATATAAAATGAAGGAAAAAAAGATATGTAAAATGGGAAAAGAAACAGAGAGGAAGAGGACATAAGTGTATTATGGTGAACAGAAAGAAAAAATGGAGGGGAAAAATAAATGTAGAATGGAGAAAAGGCGGAAGATAGAATGGAAGAAGGATGGACAAAATAAAGAAGAAGATAATGATTAAAGAAAAAAACAAGTTGAAAGAAAGAGTAACTATGACGGAGAAAGACCGAGGGAAGAAGAGTTTGTTATAAGGAGGATACTAGGGTGTATTATTTAACCTGTAACATAACTTGCATGGAGTATTATTCAAGTCAACTTGGTAGTATTCTGGCGAACTATGTGGTCTTATTAACTGCGAAGAACAACGCATATAGAATCTGATCCGTAAATCTTAACCAGGAGTCGTAATGTTCCTAATTAGAGCGCGAGCGTTCATGTGTGCTGAAGAAGTTGTGGAGGCGAGTTCTTGCCCAACCCCGATCAGCGGCACGTGCCTCGACAGAATTTACGGCATACCAGCTGATACTTCCTCAATCTTTACCCTGATAATAATAATAATAATAATAATAATAATAATCATCATAATCCGTGGCGCTACAGCCCATGAAGGGCCTAGACCAACCAGCCGGCTGCTGGCCTCACGCCCACATGCCGAAGCAGAGGTAGACGATCATCCAACCAGAATGGAGGTATCGTGTGGCTAGCACGATGATCCCCCCAGCCGTTATAGCTGGTATTCGCAACCGGATTTCGCTACCTATCGTAGTTCCCCAAGTGCATCACGATGCTGGGTGGGCACTGGTCCCATACACTGGCCGAAATTTCATGAGAAAATTTCTTCCCCCATGAGGAATCGAACCAGCGCGCATTCCGTAACGCGAGTCCTAGGATATTACATAAAACAGTAAATAATATTATAACAAACTTTTTTCTGTTCATTTTCTTTGTATTATTACCATTGAAGTTGTTCAAATCAAAGAAGTGATATCCATACGTAAGTGAACGCGATTTTAAAAGAATAAATCAATTCTTTAAAAACATAATTAAGGAGGAAAATAAAATTCATATCTCTTGAAGTTGTGAGAAACAATATTTTCAGAAGAAGCAACTTAGCTCCAAAATAAAGGCAATGCCAATTGAAGAGTTCACTGCAAGAATGATGGATGTCACTTTCTTGTCGAAAATGAACCAAGACTGTCAATGTATAGCTCAAGACATATAGAGTTATATGGCATTGACACTGATAGTCATTGTCCAGTAATGATCGGAAAATCACAGTTAAGCTTTGAGCGCTAAGCATTTCAAACTTTCAATTGCTTCTCGTGAAAAATGAAAAATGTATTCCAAATGACATCCATCATTCTTGCAGTGGACTCTTCAATTGTCATAATTGTACTTATTATATCCTCACAACCCTCATTGGATAGCACAAGCAAACACACAATCCTCAGAAAATCAGTGTGTGTACAGATTTTGTTGGAAAGAGCAAAATTATTTACATTTTCATAGAAATAAATTCTGTTGTGTATCCATAGTTTCAGTGTGATCAAATTTATCCTAGCATACAAACATTTACTGTATTTACTTCCAATGGATTTGTTTATATATTTGCTTGCATATGTACCAGTATTTAATCATTAGTATCAATATATGTAAGACGTATTTCAGAAAATTGTGATATTATTTGATGGCATCTGTGAAGAAATTACAAAACTTAAATACCGCTAGTACTATTTAACAAGGAAGCACGGTAGCGTCGCAATTAAGGCGTAACACTGCAAGCCGGAAGATCGCGAGTTCGATTTCTGATGGGGTCATGGATTTTCTCCATTCATCTAATCATCCCAATCGCACTATGGCTCTGGGGTTTACTCTGGGGTTTATTCAGTCTCCAACAGAAATGAGTACCAGGGACATTTCCTTTGGGGTAAAGTAGTGCTACTCGGCGGAGCGAATACAACTGCCGGAGGAATCGGAGGTTACGAATGAAGCTCTCCTCCGGAGATCTTCGGTATTACAGTAGGTGATTGAGGGGGTATACGGAGGAATGCTAAGATTCGGAGGGAAGCGACAATCGAAAGGCGGAATTCTCAAATGTTATAAATGTTAATGGCTAAAATACAGAGTCCGCGAAATAAAAAAAGAAATAAAAATGTCGATTGTTTGTAAAGGTGGGAGCCTTAAACTCTCTACACCCTCTGAGCCGATTTGGAGTGTCATGGGGTTGACTTTACCTTTATCATGAAACTACTTCCTACCGAACGAGATAGGTCTGTGCTAAGCACTAGATCGCTTTCGGGAAGTATCGTGCTGAAATACTGCAAGCTTTGATCGTGGTTTTGACGTAGCTAGAATACTACATATTTCCCTGCACCGAATATGGGCACCCATCCTGGGGTCCATGGTGTAACTAAAATTGACAGAATACAGCCGAATGCTAATGTTATTAGTAGTTAGGCCATGAAATAATGTAACTTGTTATTGCAAACTATAATCGTGGTTTTGTCGTAGCATACACCTTTCTCCGCACCAAATATGTGTCCCCTTTATGGGATCCATTGTGAAACGAAAAATGGCAGAATTCGAAATGCTTACTCTAGCAGTACTATGAGCCACAGCCAAATGCTAATGTTATTAGTAGTTAGGCCGTGAAATAATGTAACTTATGTAATGACGCCTAATGACGCAATCCCTCCTCGATAAAGGCATGAGGATGCCAAATTTGCATATAAAATTAGCAGTCCCGCGTACACTGTCAGTAATATCACGGCATCGAGAGCAGCTACAGACTTGTGCGATTACTCATTTGATTTATACTCGCGAATTCTATAATGTTAAAGTAATAATAGACACGTATGATAAACTTTGAGTAAACCATAGTGAAAAGTTTGTTGTAAACTGAGACTAATTTCGGATTGTCGCTTCATACGAACGAAAAATATATTGCATGCCCGTCATCAGTTACTTCTCGTAGTCTATTATAGACTAAAATTCATTTGTAAACAGAAACAGGAATGAAATATTCAAACCAACACAACTGTAGTTTCATTCCTGAAACTGAGTGGCGTATTTCTACATGCCGGTGTATCCCAGATATAGCTCAGAAATTTTTAGTGATTTCCTCGATCATATACAGAATGTAAGAGGTATAAGTGCGATTATTTTAACTGATGATTATTCATGTGATAAGGGGGAAAAAATGTGCTTAAATTTTTTTTCTAATTGCAATATTTAACTAATTACTAAAGTTTACAATAATAGACGTTTTACAACGTTGCTGGATGGGGAGGAGGGAGTTTAGGAAGTACACAGTACAGCTCAAGCGGGGTGGAGGGGGTTTAGAACTATACAGTACAGCTCAAGCGGGGAGGAGGGGGTTTAGAAGTACACAGGACAGCTCAAGCGGGTACAGACAAACAGGTACAAAACAGATTCTCTGTTCTAATGCAGGAGCGACCATGACAATACTGTTGTTTACATAAAAGGAGAAGAAAACACAAACTCTCAACCTCATTAATAGAACATTATGGTAAATTTGCATTTTATGTAACAATATTGCTTCATTTTTTATTGTACGTCTAAAAAATAAGCAATAATGGTTTCCTGCATAAAATCAACCGAAATTTTTTCTAATGCAACATTTTAATCTCTCCCGCTTCCGTAAAGCAGTATCATTTTTAAACAAATTTCTGGTTGTGTGATTTTCGAAAAGGGGTAAGAGAATCCTAGTTTCTAAAAATCGTTGAGAAACTGCTACAAAAGTTTCCCAATTATGTAACCTTCTTTGAGGAAAACGTTGACGGTACATCCTTCTTGCTTCACTTGAATTACGACGATTTTCTCCTTAAATTAATAACATACGATATTCCTAAACTGTAAATGATATTGTTAGTTGTTTATCGAATACCCTGAACTGAACTGTCATCCGCTCTGCAGTAGACCTATGGACAGGCAGCTTGAACTCAGCTGACTGGTGCTTATGTCTGTGCAGAGTACTGTCTGCTGAACACGTTGCCACGTCTCTCACGCCAGAATATTAACAAATTTAAGCAAACAATTTTATTTAATTTTACGAAAACGTAATAGAACATACAAATATTTATTTACAGTAATATTAACTCTTTCCTATATATATCTACTGATGTAATTATTTTCATAATTTTAATACCGATATAAGCAGTATAACGGAAATAATTTTTTTCTGGGAAAACTTTCAAGTTTTGACCCTATGCTGTGTGGACATTTTTGATCCCGTAGACCGTCCCTTACACTCTGTATAATGTAAATCTAACTACTTCAAAAGGAAAATATCAGATTGGTTCCTAATTACACTACATCAACGATAAAGATACTGATTCACAACATCTGAATGTATTGTAGGCCTACACAGTGAACGTGTCTATAGAGTACTCATGAGATTTTACATACCAATAAGTGACAACTAATCGGATATTGATAAGTTTGCAGATAGGAGCAAATATTTACATACAATTTTCAACAATGTACCATTACCAATAGACAGTCGCAATATGACGTCGCAGTGAAATCGACTGTAAATAAAGAAAACTACTACTTTCTGAACATGTACAGATATCAGTTAATTAAGGAAAATGGTTGGTCTGGATAAGAGAAAGGGATGTGTCCCATGAAGGCCTAACTGAGAAACCTTTTTTTAAATCACAATTTGTACTCTGTTTAAATGAGTTTCAAATTCGTGTTTAGGACGCGGTAGGACTGCACTTCACACATACCTATAAGAGATACTGCATTGATTCAGAGTTACTACAGGCTGATCGAAGTTTAACAGACTTTAAAGATTTCTGTTTGCTAGGCAGTGTATTTCTACCCATAATAAACGGAGTATCTCAGATCTTGATGGAATTGTTTACATAGTTAACTTTGAGTACATTAATGCAAGTGTATAAACCGTGCGTAAATTTTGTTGAGAACTTGTAATTGCATGCAATTATCCGCGGCAACCTCAGCGCTTCTAATAATAATCTTGTATAAGTTTCTGTCCGGCCAAGTGGAAAGTGGATGGAGGGTTCCTTTCATTTACTTTTACTTGGAATAAACTGAAAGGGTACATAACGATGTTACGACACGTACATAAACGACTTCAGGCCCAGCCATAGCTGCCAACTCGAGAGAGCACCGGGATCAAATCTCGATCAAGGTCTACTAGATATCTACTGGGTGTTCAGTTCAAAATGTGTCATGGCTCGCTGTATGCCGTCATGTGGCTAGCCGATGAGCCTAGAAAATTCAATCTTCCTACACTTCCGCAGAGGCGTATTTACCTATATGCCAGAGAAGTTGCCTAGCAAGTACGGCGTTCATTCTGAAGAGTACTTACCGATACGTACGGTAATACCTGTAGTGGCAGGAGTATGAACTGTTTGGAAACACGTACTGAGGTGAGTTTTTTCTTACTGTCGAGATATGGGGAGAGGGTTAAGACGATTACTTACGTATTTGTTGACATTAACTTCGACGGTCAACATGGACACGGAGCATTTGATTTGTGTTGTGGAATGTTGCCATACGCAACCAAAGATAACAAATACCCTGCGTACGACTTGCCCGCGCAAAACACAGTTCGGAAGAGGTTATGGTAGCACACGGACCGTACAGACCGCCATCTGTTGCTACGACGTTCAAGTTATACCGTACACGTTCTCAAGTTCAGATTGAACGCCTTGATTAATAGGCAACTTCTCTGACATAAAAGCTGAAACTCGCTTCAAATCGCTGACTCACAACAGTGACGTCATAACACACTTTGAAATGAACACCCAGTAGTAGACAACACAGCTGTGGAACAGAATTTTTTGGAGTAATTTAGTTTTCTTCGTAATTCCCCTTCCATAAGTATTCCGATATGTTCAGTTTCCTTATTCCTCTTTCTTCATTTCCACTCCCTTTTTCTTCTTCATTTTCTACTTTGTATTGGTGTCATAATATTTCCCCCTTCCTTATTTTTCTTCCTAGACCTTCTCTTCTTAACCTCTTTCAATTTTTCTTACTTCTGTTTCATCTTCGTTTTCCACATACTTCCTCTCATTATCTCCTTTTTTTCCTTCTTCCATTTACCTCTCCTCTCTTTCATATTTGTGCACTTATCATTCCTTGCATTTATTTAATTCTATCCGTATTCTCTCTTTTTATTTTTTCTTCACTTTCTCATTTACTCTTCACTTATCTATATTTTCCTACTTTCTACATTACTTTGATATTTTCTTCGTTTTTATTCCTTTGGCCTATTCCCTAAACTTTATTTTTCCCAACTTAACTACTTTGATCCATATTTCTGTCATTCATCCTATGCTCTTTAGTACTTTTCTTCCTCTGACCTCTTCCTCCTCCTTTGAACTATTCTTCATTCTCTTGTATTTCCTTCCTATCTTCTCTTCTTCATTCTCTTATTTTTCCTCCCTCATCTTATATTTCCTTCCTCTCTTATTTTTATTCATCATGCTATATTTTCTTCCTCATAAATTTTCTTCATTTTCATAATTTTTCTTCTTTCTCGTAATTTTTCTTCTTTCTCATAATTTTTCCTCAGTTTCTTAATTTTTCTTTCTCTTAATTATTCTTAATTCTCTTAATTTTTCCTCTTTCTCTTGATTTTTCTTCCTTCTCTTAATTTTTCTTCGTCCTCTTGATTTTCCTTCCTTCTCTTAATTTTTCTTCTTCAATTTTTCTTCCTTCTCTTAACTTTGCTTTCTTCTCTTAATTTTTTTTCCTTGTCTTGCTATCTTTCCTCTCTCTCCTTATCTTATCTTTCTTCCCTTATCTTTTCTTTCTCTCCTTATCTTTTCTTTCTGCCCTTATCTTTTCTTTGTCTCCTTAGCTTTTTTTCTTTCTTTCTTTATCTTTTCTTTCTCCCCTTATCTTCTCTTTCTCCCCTTATCTTTTCTTTCTTTCCTTATATTTTCCTTCTCCCCTTATCTTCTGTTTCTCTCCTTATCTTTTCTTTCTCCCCTTATCTTTTCTTTCTCCCCTTATCTTTTCTTTCTCCCCTTATCTTTTCTTTCTCCCCTTATCTTTTCTTTCTCCCTTTATCTTCTCTTTCTCCCCTTATCTTTTCTTTCTCCTCTTATCTTTTCTTTCTCCTCTTATCTTTTCTTTCTCCCTTATATTTTCCTTCTCCCCTTATCTTCTCTTTCTCTCCTTATCTTTTCTTTCTCCCCTTAGCTTCTCTTTCTCCCCTTATCTTTTCTTTCTCCCCTTATCTTCTCTTTCTCTCCTTATCTTTTCTTTCTCCCCTTATCTTTTCTTTCTCCCCTTATTTTTTTTTCTCCTCATCTTTTCTTTCTCCCCTTATCTTCTCTTTCTCCCCTTATCTTTTCTTTCTCCCCTTATCTTTTCTTTCTCCCTTTATCTTTTCTTTCTCCCCTTATCTTCTCTTTCTCCCCTTATCTTCTCTTTCTCCCCTTATCTTTTCTTTCTTTCCTTATCTTTTCTTTCTTCCCTTATCTTTTCTTTCTCCCCTTATCTTTTCTTTCTCCCCTTATCTTTTCTTTCTCCCCTTATCTTCTCTTTCTCCCCTTATCTTTTCTTTCTTTCCTTATCTTTTCTTTCTCCCCTTATCTTTTCTTTCTCCCCTTATCTTTTCTTTCTCCCCTTATCTTTTCTTTCTCCCTTTATCTTTTCTTTCTCCCCTTATCTTCTTTTTCTCCCCTTATCTTCTCTTTCTCCCCTTATCTTTTCTTTCTTTCCTTATCTTTTCTTTCTTCCCTTATCTTTTCTTTCTTCCTTTATCTTTTCTTTCTCTCCTTATCTTTTCTTTCTCCCCTTATCTTTTCTTTCTCCCCTTATCTTTTCTTTCTCCCCTTATCTTCTCTTTCTCCCCTTATCTTTTCTTTCTTTCCTTATCTTTTCTTTCTCCCCTTATCTTCTCTTTCTCCCCTTATTTTTTCTTTCTCTCCTTATCTTTTCCTTCTCCCCTACCTTTTCTTTCTTCCCTTATCTTCTCTTTCTCCCCTTATCTTTTCCTTCTCCCCTTATCTTTTCCTTCTCCCCTTATCTTTTCTTCCTCCTATTAAAGTTTCCCCCCTCTTATATTCTCTTAAGCCTACCACTTCTTCCCCTCTTGTTTTCTACCTTCTCTTACCTTTTCTTCGTATCTCCACCTTTTCCTTCTCCTCTTAACTTTTCGTCATATCATTCTTGTATTACCTTTCACTTATCACTCCTTCCTTCTCTTTTCTTTCCTCCTCTTTTCTGTTCTATTGACCTTTTTCCTTTTTCTTACTTTTCATTTTTCTTGTTTCTTTTCTCTCTTTGTTCTTTCTTTTCTTCCTCGTTTTTTTCTCGTCAATTTTTCTTCCTCATTTTTTCTCTTTTTCCATCTCTTCCTCTTTTCTTTTGTTCCTCGTTTCTATTTTCCTTTCCCTATTTTCTTTCCTTTTCTTCTTTTTCACTCTTCTTCCTGTTTGCCCATTTCGTTTCATTCGTTTCTCCACTTCCTTGTTTTCTTCCTTATTTTTTATGTTTCGTCCTTCCAATGCTCTTGCTTTTTATTTCTTCATTATTTTGGTCTTCCTATTTCCCCTTCTTAATTCAATACATTTCCCTTCTTTTTTATATAATTTTATTTATTTTTATTTTTTTTTATCAACTTTCGATGTATTTTTCCTAACCAAATGTGTATTACAGTTCCTCCCTTTCTTCTTTGTTTTGTTTCTCTTTACCTCGGCTTTTCCTTTCCCATCAGTTCTTTATTTATTTTCTTACTGTTTTATTTATTTCCTGCGTGCCCCTCAAATTTGTTCCACTCATTTATTACCCTTTAATTTCTTGCTTCCTTTCTTTTCCTTTCTCTCACTCTTTGCTTCAGATTGACATCTGCTCCACCATCCATTATTACAAACAGTAAACCAATAGTTCATGAAGAGCCACTTTCTATTAACCTCGCTGAAGAGATGATGAGGTAGTAGAAAATGAACTGAACAGGGTCACCTTGCAAGGTGCCATCGATCTGCCCATATCGGTAAGCATCTGGCTTTCGCTGGGAAGTTTGAGGAAATTCGGCAGACTTGCATCTGGGAGAGAGATTGTTACACACAGGGTTTGAACATTTATTAGCGTTGTTTCCTTTAATGATCTTGCGCCTCTAAGAACAGGGGTATGGCTCGTTTCACTCCCAGAATGTTTCAGAAGGGAGAGAAATGTATCTGCCTAGTAACACGCCATTACGATGGAATCGCCAGAGATAGGTAAAACGTACGTTCGCGTACAGTACATCCGAACAGCAGATTCTGTTCTGATCATGTTTATCTGTCTGTGTGTCTGAAAATAAAACTATATCTGCAATAATTTTATCAAATAATCTTTTAATATTTTTCAGCATCGCATATTATTGATATAACAAATATAAAGCGATTAATATTTATATCTCCTTCCATATATGATATCCATCACAATAATATGAAATAACCAAAACAGAAATAAAAATAGCCTAAATAAATTTATGTATAGAATTTAACACACAACTTGGAATATAACTATTAATAAAGCGGCTTGTTTTATTTTTATCAGATACAATAACTGTTTTATTTTAGTAACCATGAAAAAATTGTCCCTTTGATATTAATTTCATATTCATTAACTAACAAGGGAACCTTCTATCATGTTGAATTGAAAAGGCGGTAATGCCGTATATTTTTGAAAAGAGGAGGCAAAAGTAAGTCAGCAGGTGAAATTTTTCCGCCTGAGCTCCATAGGGATAAAAGTTATGGGACTTTAAATTTAACATAACAGTCTGTGGGAAGTGACTCAATGTGCATACTTAAAGGTTAAAATTAAGTTGTTTTTGAAGTCACTGCATTGCAAACGAGATATTCAGCTGTTGTGTATCTGAATTGCAAACATTATGGATATCGATCTTCATGCAATGAAGAAATTCTGGGTGAATGTACTTGCGAAAACATATCCTTCATATCTGCCTTCCGCATATTCGATGAACAAGAAGCATATGATTTGAAGTTACTGTATATGAGTCAGCAAGTTTATTTTTATTGAACATTTTCTGTGAATCGGCTGAAAGAAGATACATTGGGGAGGAGATTTGTCCTACCATGGAAATTACTGACATAATCATGTAGGAGTCCATCGTGGCAGCCTCTGATCCTACTGTGGCATAAAATTTCTTCCCTTATTTGAAACGCAGGCTTCGTCCGGAGTGAATCTCTTTTTAAAATCGACTTTGATCAGTGTTGAGGATCTGGCGAGGAGTGAAGCCACTATCGATGAACAACTGCTTCACCTTCGACACGAAGTTGTCTGATTTCTGCTTCACCTCTGTCTCTTTGATGCGAAGATCCTACTCACTTTTTGTGCCACAGAACGAGAAACGGTACGATTCCGCTGCTTGAATCTCCATACCCACGAGTCAGAAGCTCTGAAGTTAAGACGGTCGTCAGGATCAATTTGAGCCTTCACTTGTATGCCCCAAAGCCTGATAGTTCTGTCATGAATGACAGCGTTCGTACTTGACATTTCTTAGAAATGTTGCAGAGCCATGGCATTAATGTCAGCCATTCCAGGTTTCTTCTTCTTCTTCTTCTTCTTCACTTTTGCATCGAAATCGTAAAGCATCTTCTGTGTGATGAGAAGGAATCGATTTTTTTTTACGGAGGTGAAGGATCGTCTCTTTCCACTGACTGTATCATTCGCATAGTCGAGCGGTTTCTGCTTGTAATCGTCGTTGACTACGTTCTAATTCTTTTAGGAGAGGAGCGTAAAAAGACATGCTGATTTGCGACGACGCGACGTCTCTGTCTCTTCAGCGTCCTCCGCTTTCTGGCCGTCTTTTTGGCGTCTCGTCATTAGTTCATCTTCTATGCCACCATAATCTTGCTGCCCATCCATCTTCCACGTCCAAATCTGGTGTTTCATCAATAAGAGCGACTTGTGCGTTTTCACGGCCTCCTGTTCGTCCTTTAACTCATTCCTCAACTGATGAAACATCCGGATGAATACGACTGACGGTTTAGCGTCACTGGTGCCAGACTCGCACACCAGCATGTGAACCACAACTTTCGGATCCTTCCTGTATATGGCACAAATGAAACATAAGAGTAGCTGTAACACCAGAATTAGCTCGAGAAAGACTTACCTTCCCGTAATAAAAGTAGGTGATCGCCTCCTAGCGATAATACGCAGTATTATTTAAAACGCACAACAGCTGCGATATCTCGTTTGCAATGCAGTTACTTAAAAAAGAACTTCATTTTAACCTTTAAGTGTTCACATTGAGACACTTCCCACAGACTGTCATGTTAAATTTAAAGTCCCATAACTTTTATCCCTATGGAGCTCAGGCGGAAAAATTTCACCTGCTGACTTACTTTTGTCTCCTCTTTCCAAAAATATACGGCATAACCGCCATTTCAATTCACCATGATAGAAGGTTCCCTTGTAAGATCACATTTCTATGAACTATCATTTTATTACCGCTTTACTGTAATCAACATTTTATTTAAATCTATTATAGCGTAAAAACATACAGTTGTTGTTCCTACACTAAGCGCTATGTGCTACTAAATGTAAAAATTTTCAGTAGGAAGAAAAACACATTTATTCATTCTATGGCAGTGTAACATACGAGATTGTGAATTCTTACATGTTCGAAAGAAAGAAATATAATTACATATATTTGCTGTATCATTATTTGAGTTATTTAATAGCGCAAAAATCTGAATGTCGACAAATATATCACATAGAAGTTATTGGAGGAACAACGAAGATACTCATTACGAAATAATTCGGACTAATAATTTTACGTTTAAATACACAAGGCAAACAAAATAAATTAAAATATCTGTTAATTTCAGTCATATTGTATAGAAAAATAATTCGAATGTGTGACAAGTTACCTGATTTGTACTGACCTGCTTAGTCAAAAGGAATCAGATAAGTGTGGAAAGTAATTAAGCTATAGGGAGCAACTGACAAAAGCACTATTTAAAGATCTAAATCCTCTTCAAAATTCGTTCGCAGATATTGAAACGAACCGATATAATATGGTATCCGGATAAAAGGCACCCGAAATTAGAAGTGACAGAGGATTCATCGAATCCCTTCAATTAAGCGAAACGTTTTTGCTATTCGTGATTGTTATTATGAGCACGGTTGAGATTGTGAAGTTGTTTGGGTTTGAAATAGAATTCCGATACTTAAATTTAAGAAGGCGGAGCCTTTTCGTTAATTACTTCATTATCACTCCTCATTTTATGAGGCACAGTTTCGAGTCAATAATGCTATTTATAGCAGGAATGATTCATACATCAATATGACGCCAATAAATCTTTTGAAAGTGTAATGAATAATAAATAATATGTCAATATAGAGGATTGAATTCATTTGGGGATTAATATCACAATTAAATAGGCCTACTTCAAAATCGGAATTAGTTAAATGAACTACTTCTGTCTTTGTAATCCCCGCATTTATTAATGACCCCCAATCGTGTATGAATAATAATTGTTCATTAAATTAAAATGGAGTGGAATATTTCGTTAACCTTTTACAGTTCAAATTCTCAGCCTGAGCGAAACTATACGAATCTTTTGTGTGACATAACGCGCTTGGATGGCATCAACGCATTAACAGATTTATTGAATGTGATATGCATGAACGTTTCCCGTTAAAACATGCTCTTGATCACTAGTGTCTTGTCCACACCTGTGGAGTAACGGTCAGCGCGTCTGGCTGCGAAACCAGGTGGCCCGGGTTCGAATCCCGGTCGGGGCAAGTTACCTGGTTGAGGTTTTTTCCGGGGTTTTCCCTCAACCCAATACGAGTAAATGCTGGGTAACTTTCGGTGCTGGACTCCGGACTCATTTCACCGGCATTATCACCTTCTTATCATTCAGACGCTAAATAACCTAGATGTTGATACAGCGTCGTAAAATAACCCAATAAAATAAAACTAGTGTCTTGATGTAAGATACATCTTTGTTTGCACTACGTAGGAGGGAGGGAAATTCACTCAGATCATCACGAAATTATACGAGATTTGAAACTACTGCTGCGAGAGAACTTACATATATACGTATCCACATAAACCACATTACACTTTATAGGAAAAAAATATTTCTAACATGGCGCGATCCGAACGATGAGTCATCGCTATAGGAATGATGCGGGTAGCGACAGAATAGATGGAAAAATAAACATGTCACGCATCAGTAAACGGACATAACTTGGGAATGACACATCGTACAGCATCCGTTTTGGTATCGTTAGTTTCAGAATTACTCGTACAAGAGGTGCTAGAATAATACCAGTTTCTAAATTTTAGAGACGTTTAAACTGTTGCAGCAGTTCTGTTAAAAAAGGAGCTAGTTTCAGTGAAATGTCAAAGCGTATAATATAATACATCTATCTTATGGCTTTTTGGCTTCTAAGGAACCTGGAGGTTCATTGCCACCCTCACATGAGCCCGCCATCGGTCCCTATCCTGTGCAAGATTAATCTAGTCTCTATCATCATATCCCACCTCCATCAAATTCATTTCAATATTATCCTCCCATTTATTTCTCGGTCTCCTCGAAGGTCTTATTCCTGCGGCCTCCCAACTAACACTCTATATGCATTTCTGGAAACGCCCATACGTGCTACATGCCCTGCCCATCTCAAACGTCCTTAACGATTTAATGTTCCTAATTATGTCAGGTGAAGAATAAAATGCATGCAGTTCTGCGTTGTGTAACTTTCTCCATTCCTGTAATTTCACCCCTCTTATCCCCAAATATTTTCCTAAGCACGTTATTCTCAAACACTCTTAGCCTCTGTTCCTCTCTCAAACTGAGAGTTCAAGTTTCATAAACATATAGAACAACCGGTAATATAATTGTTTTATAAATTCAAACTTCCAGCTTTTTTGATAGCAGACTGGATGATAAAAGCTTCTCAACCGAATAATAACAGGCATTTCCCATATTTATTCTGCGTTTAATTTCCTCTCGAGTATCATTTATATTTGTTACTGTTGCTCCAAGATATACATCTATCTTAGCCAATGGTAAAGATTCTGAATAAAAAATAAAATATTGTAAAAACGAACATCGTATCATATCACATCTCGGCAAATCCCTCAGACATACTCTAGGTGGCTGTGTACGTCTTAATAGAGTTGTCTGTTCAACATGGGTGTAGTCGCAAGTAAAATAGTACCGGGGGCTTCGCAAAAAGTTTATTATTATGGATATAATAGCTATTATTATTATTATTATTATTATTATTATTATTATTATTATTATTATTATTATTATTATTATTATTATCAGTATTAGTAATGCCACTGATATATACGTACTTCCCAGCTATACTTATACACAGTTGAATAAGAAGCAAGTGAGACTGTTATTTTAAAAAAGTAAAAATAAGGAAGCAAAGCGTTCCAAAATAGCAGAAAAAAGTACCGAACTGATCAAGTAGGTATAGATTAACTATAATTATCTTTCATACAGTTTATGATATTTTAAAGATCAATGTTCTGTTTTTTTTACTTCGTTATTTAACGACGCTGTATCAACTACGAGGTTATTTAGCGTCGATGAGATTGGTGATAGTGAGATGATATTTGGCGACATAAGGCCGAGGATTCGCCATAGATTACCTGACATTTGCCTTACGGTTTGGGAAAACCTCGGAAAAAATCCTAGCAGGTAATCATCCCAGGCGGGAATCGAATCCGCGCCCGGGTGCAACTCTGGACCGGTAGGCAAGCGCCTTAGCCGACAGAGTTACGCCGGTGGTTTCTGTGTTTCACAGCTTAATCGAAAAATCGAAAGAGATTTGGGAGGACAAATTTAAAAGGTACGCAAAACGCGTCCTTGCAAGGGGTTGGGGGCTGTACAAAACTAAATATGTGAGCTCCAAGCCTGTTGGCCACTAGTCTCACTCCGGATTACGCTACTCCACTGAAAGAGCTCTAGAAAATTTTGAAGGGGAAGCCGAAATTGGACGTAACCTCTTAGGTACCACATACGCGAGGGGGAACGGAGATTTGATCAAGTGATCACGGAACGGGGCGAGGAGGAGATGGCTGGTGTTTGCCGTTAGGATGGCAAGACGCTGTCATCTGTTGTTCGATGACAAGGCATGTGAAGGCCGTCGGAAGAAGCGCCGTGAAATCTAAATCTGCAATTTGAGAGGTCCCTGTCCTTTCAAATTGCGACTAATTGAGTGACCTCGTACATTTAATAGAAAATTTATAGGTTCTGAACTAGGGCATACGTCGTTTACAAGAAAAGGGGAATATATATGGGGAGGGGCATATAGGTCCGTGGCCCATTTCTTATAGGGCTCATCCCGACATTTGTCTTACGCCTTAGGAAAACCACGGAATACCTTAGGCAGGATGAGTTGTCTCATATAAGTGACTAGCCAATTTGGCTATTATGTAGGAGGTGATTGTTGTCATGAGCCTTGTTGAATCGTCTCAATTTAGAGACCAGCCATTTGGCTTTATGGTGGCTCAATTACGAAGAGAGGGGAGAGATGTAATTATTAATTAATTTAGAGTAATTAGGGAGATTCATGGGGATATGAGTGCAGGTCCGTGGCCCATTTCTGTTAGGGCTCATCCCGACATTTGTCTTAGCGCCTTAGGAAAACCACGGAAAATCCTTAGGCAGGATGACTTCACAGCTTATATTGTGAGTTAGTATTTATGGGACAATGTTTCATACAGTATTACCACAGTCTACTATATACAGTCGCGAAGCTTGAGGTGTTTTTTTGCAAATCTCGTGATAAAGCGCTCCAAGCGGTTAGCAACTAGAAACAATAGACAGTCCATGGTCGACTTTGGACTGTGTCGTATTTCTGTCGAGTGCTAGCTCGTTGCGTATTTCACATTGATGCTTGTGAAATGTTCGTTATTGGTTATAATGAAAATGTTAATGGCTAAAATATAATAATTGGAATAATAATATGGGACAAGGAGGAGACGTTTGTAGTGCTATAAATTGTAGCAACAGTAAGAGAAAGAGGCCAGAGTTATCCTGTTTCCGATTTCCGAAAGATTCAGAAAGGTTCCTGGGTTTCCACAAGAATGCTGTGCAGAAACAAAACTGTTAATTTGAAGTTCTTTGTGACTGTTACAATACATTATATCCTTAAATTTCACAATGAAATGTTTCAGTCTAACCGAAAGGACATTAGATACCGGTTAAAGATCTGTCACTTAGGCTGCTAAATTTCCAGAGAAGTAAAGGTTAGGTCTACTTTTTTTTCAGAGGATATATTTTTAATTGTAGCTATTAATTTTGTTATTTTTATGTGTTATTTTACTAAAGACCTAGAAAAATTAAGTTTGTTTTAATGAAATTTATTGATCACGTTTTATTTTCAATTCTGGTGGGATTATTATTGCTTAGGCCTACTTTTTTCTTCAAAGGATATGTTTTTAATTATAACTGTTAATTTTGTTGTTATTTTTATTTGTTGCTTTACTAGAGACGTAGAAAACGTCTGTTACAATAAAATTTATTGATCACGTTTTATTTCCAATTCTGGTGTGATTATTGTTGCTTAACCTCATCCCACTTTGTTAACTACGTAAGCCTACACTACAAGTACCGGTACACGTAAGTTACTCCATTAATTCATATTTCCATTATTATTGTTGTAAAGAGAAATGCAAATTAATATTTATTGGTTTCATAGTTAATTATCGCTATAATCTTGAATGAGTGAATCTATTATAGTAAATTTCAGTTCGTTTTGCACAAACAAAAATTATATTAACTTATTTCTTGCAGGTATCTTCGAGTTTATGGTGGAATTTAATATGAATTCATTAAAATAATAAATTAACTTTATGCATTTAATATTTCAATAATGGAAGGAAGGTGGTAATTTTTTCCAAAAGAACACGACAACGAAAGTGTAATATATTTTGTCGGCTGCTAGGAGAGAGATCTGCGATGATGAGGCGATAGTAGCGATCCTAGTGGTGGGCAACTACCCATGTTTGCATTTTTACTACATATTGAGCTTCGCGACAGTATATAGTAGACTGTGGTATTACCCCTGTGCAAGTTGTGTGATTGGCTTCGACTAGAACAGGTGGGAACTTACTTCGGTAAATAAAAACACTAATGCACACACATTAGAGCTAGTTGAATCAAAACATGTGCAGTGCCGGTCCTCTGAAACACGGATTTATATTCAGGTTTAATTTCTTAATATGGGGATTTTAGATAATTTATCTGCGAGAGGAGAGCATCGGGATGATAAAACCATGGAGATAATGGTTGTGATGCGCTGTAGTAAATTGAGATTCAGCCAGATGGCAGAGTAATATGAAACACAAGACATACGAGAATAAGTCTGAAGAGAATAAAGTATTGGAATGATCATATATCAAGAACGAGTAACAGGAGAAATGCGAAATTTCCCTTGGGACGTATCTCAGTTAAGAAGAATTACAGGCCATCAAGAATATGAGGAGGCATTATTAATATTCAACTGGCACAGGTTATTATCTGACTTTAAAGAGGCGAACAGAAGAAACAGCAGTAAGATAAAGCGGAATATCTTGAACGTCGCGTCGATTCATATGCAACGACATAAGAGCAGAGTTTTACACACAATGAAATGGTTTATTTAAGAGGATAGGGTGTATAATCTGACATTTTTCCCTCTAATTGATGCACATGTTTCATTTTCAGTAAGCTTATGTAGAATAGCATTGCTACAACAATTACAATTCGAGATTAATTTTTGGAAAGAAAATATCTGGGCCCCAAGTTTTTTAAATAATGTACCAGGATATAGTAATTGACTAAATTGTATATATCTCAGCCATTTTTGAAGATTATTTCAAAATCTCTTTGACATTTTATTATTATAACACATTCTTCATAATTTCTGGAGCACAATTTTCATATTGATTTCAAAATACATTATTTAGATAAACAATTGCATTTTTTTTATTAAATTTATACGTACATTCAGAGAAATATGAAGGTACATTTTTCAAATGAAAGAGATAAATTTCCGTTCCAGAGGAAAATTTCCTAATGGTTTAAAAATAATCTGTTCCAAATGTCATGCATGTAGCATTAATAGTTCCGAAAATATGTAACTTTTTTGTACGAGAATAGAGCACGATATTAAAGTTAAGGCAAATTATAGCTAATTAACGTTTACCTTCATTTGAAAACTCTGTGCACCTGAGCTTTAAAAATGGCGTCACCGCAGCTAATAAGGACATAAATGCTTGTTATATTTTATTTAATGTATTTTTCACGAATCAAATTTTATTTTGAAGATTTTTTTTTTTAATTTGATGATGTTCTACTATATACAACCATCCTTTTCCTTTGAAAATCCGGTGCACCAGAGCTTTAAAAATAGAATAGAATGTATTATTTTCGCTGGCAGAGTTAAGGCCATAAGGCCTTCTGTTCCATCAACCAGCCTTAATCAATACAATAGTTACATACATATTTAAATTATGAATATTTACAATACACTCGAAAGATTCTCCAACAATATTCTTCAGTTAAGTTATAACGACTGGTAGCCTACATGTTTATTTAAATTGAGATAAAGCCTATAAGAAAAAGTAATAACTTAATTTATGAGCTAATGTAATTCAATTCAGTCTATATCCAATATGTAAAAATTATAATTAAGTTGAGATAGTTAGTTGGTTAAAATGATGAGAAATAATATAATAGAAGTTTACTGGAATAATGTTATAGGGAGCAAAATATAAATCTAAAATATATCGATATAATGAGAATATTAATGTAATGAGATTTTGCCATTAGAGGTTTTGCATTAAATTTAGAGAAATTAATGGTAATAATAAGGATGGACAGATATTAGTTTCATTATAAGTAACAAATATTAATCAGTAATTAATCTGTTAAGCAAGAATTTATGTAATTTTGACCTAAATGACGTTATTGTCCAACAACCCCTTACATCACTCGGAAGCGAGTTCCAATTTCTAGCTTTTTTATGCCAAATATTAATAAATCTGGGTGAAATTGTTACTGCAAGTATTTATGAGGTAGCTGCATGTTTCTATGCAGTTATTTTCTAAGAAATGCTCCTAGTTTATTTTATTAATTTTTCTTATGAATTATAGAAAAAATAACATTTTCAAAACTTCAAAAGTGAATAAATGAGATATTTCATAAAATGAATACATAGAAATGTTTCTCTATGTCTTGTGAATGTAGCCGAAAAAAGGAAGCTTAAAAATTGAGATTTTCTACTTAAAATCTTGGGTTTGAAAAAATATATAAAAAAATTGAAAAAATCGAAAGCCAAAAACATTTGGGAGTTCAAAATATGGATTTTGTTAGTCCTTTACATAGTAAACATGCTCTCAAAATTTGGTCAAAAATGATTAGGAAGAAGATCATATTTAGTGGAATGTCACCTTAATATTTGTTGACTCTGTTGGAACATTCACTAAATTACAATAAGAGGTACCGTAGGTAAGTTGGTAGGCCTAACAAAAAGAAAAACGAGCTTTGTAGTTTTGCATATGTGACAATTGTTTTAACATAAGAGAACACTAATAAATTTGCATCATCATCATGAGCATCATTATCATCATGTACACTGCTGCGGATTAACGGTTAGCATGCGTGACCGTGAAACTAGAGTTCAAATCTTGGTTGGAATAAATTAGGTTACCTGTTTGAGGTTTTTTTTCCAGGGTTTTCCCTCAACTCATTTAGACCAAATGCTAGGTAAATATTGGCGCTGGACCCTGGACTCATTTCGCTGGCATTATCAGCTTCATCTCATTCGCACGCTAGATAACAATAGCAGTTGATAAAGTGTCGTAAAATAAACCAAATAAAATAAGATATCATTATCAAGGATTTGACTTTCCTGCTCATTAATTCTCAAAATAATTACTAACGCCCATCTTTTTAAGGACTGATTGAAATTTAGCTTTCTTATAGGACTGTAATGAGAGACAGTCTTAGTTACTCTGGTGTAAATTTCATAACATTACAATCTTCAGAAATTAAAATAATAATGTGGAAATGCGGATCTTGGAACCTACAACGTCGCACATTATAATCTCTGACCCTAATCATTAGGCTAAAAGTAGTAATACCGTATTATTTGTTGGCAAAATCAAGGAAACCGTGATGATATCTTTAGAAAAATAATTTCATCATCATCCTTATCCTTCATGAATTTAGACCTAAAGGGCCGTATTCATTTTTAGCGCGGGCTTCCGGTGGATGATCAGTGTTTTTCGTATTCGTAAACCAGTGTTAGCGATAGGATATGATTTGAATTCTGTACAAGTAACCGGTGGATAGCCGGGGCTAGTTTAGCACGCTCGTAGCGCGTGCTGCGAAATGTCTATGAATACGGCCCTTAGTGGTCTGTTTCGGCTTCTAGTTGAAAATCGTCTGTTAATCTCTTCAGTGGTCTGCATAGTCTTCTTTTTCCTCTAGAATGATACTGGAACAATGTTTTCGGGTAGGGCTTTAAGGGATAATGGCGCAGTTTCTATAACATCTCCAATGCAACTCCCAATCCCACTTGTCCATGGTGTAACGTGCTTTGCCTAAGAATCCCTGGGAACCTAGTCACAGATGTATAACTGTTTCATCATAATGGAACAAATACCATTTTAAGCCTTGTCCAAAAAGTTGAAAGTTGCAGCAGTTGAAGTCAACTAGAAATCTGTCCTGGCGGTAATACTATTTCTTTCAAGCATTCAATATGTAAGCAAAGAAAAATAATATTTAATGATTATACGCCAATGTTTATTATGTCAGTTTCTTAGATTCAAACTTTTATATGGAGAGAGGAATTATAGATGTAGTATTTCTACGTTTTAGAACGAACATCGTGATATAGTACATTATTGAAAACGCTGCATCTTGTGTTGATCCAATAAGTTTATTTCATAATTAAGTACAGACTCAGTAAAAAAAATAAAACAATTATACAAGACAAATTACTAAGATTGTCCTTCTTATGATGCCATGAATTGTAATTTCATATCAGATGCCGGTACCGGTTCTATTTCCGACCTCAATCAAACCAGTTTTAGATAACATCCGATAAACACGGGAAAACACATAGCTAGATGGACTCCTTCGATTGGAAAATCGTCGTCTGTATTCCTCAACAGTAGTCAATGCATTGTCATCACAGAATCCATAAACAAAAAGTATGTCTGCATATTCACTATGCGAATACACGAATTAAATGTCAAGTGCACTTTTATTCAGTTGTGTGTGTTGCGGTGGCGTTGTGGTGTTCAGATGGTGCCTGCGCAAAAGATGTGGCGTAACACGTCAAGTATAATACACGTATTTACAAGACATGTCAGTAGATATTAAATTTCTCCCATTAATTTCTCCCCAACTCTTGGACTTCGAACATAGGTATATCAGGTTAAATTGATGTAGGTTAAGTCAAACTAGATTATTTTGAAGTATTGTACATTCCTCCCGAGACATTCTGTATATGCAATAATGATTTCTATTAAAAAAAAATAGCGTACTTCGATATAACGAAGTGATTTCAGAGGTTCCCAGGATTTCGTTATAGCGTTATTTTATTGTAAATGGCAATTTCATGTGTAGGCCTGCTATGATATGATATATTTATTTCTACAGGTCTTAGGCCTATTAGTTTAGTAATGGTCGCCACCACATCTCTGTATTCGTGCTTCCCAACACTTCTAATTACAATAACACATACAAACTTTCATCGACGTGTGCAGTCATCTTATTTTACTTTTGCTACCCCTATTATTATAATACATAACCTCAATTTACTCTCTAATCTCTCACATAAAAAATTTTCCCCTTCTATCTAGTGATCACCTCACCACTTTTATTGTTTCTTTATATTGAAGTACTTCCTATCGTATAAAATTTCCCTAATTTTAAACTATCTTTTACTAACACTACTTAATCATAATCATTCACTTTCATCTCCAATTTACAATCACTTCTACGTCTCCTCAGTTCTGTCATCATTCTTATCCCCTATTTCTCCATTAGTCACTGAATCACATGTTTATTTGTTCACTTTCACCCCTGATCAATTTTTCGTTAGGCACTATTTTTGTAAGTCAGTGCTGAACTCAACCATCATTTGTAAACTTACATTGAAATACTTCCTCTGTTGCTATCATTTTGATTTCTCTGATTGTACACTTAGTCGACACTTCCAATATTAGTAACAATAACATTTAACTACCAATCCCTATTAACAAACACTTTCAAATCCCTCTAGTCACCTCCTTTATCATCTATTGTTTCTCTAGACATTACTTCACTTATTCGTTCATACATTTTCCCTCCGATTATTTTGATAGTTACTATTACTGCTTGAACACTTACTTAATTGTTACTATGTCTTTTGCCACTCTTTAATCACGTCCTCCTCTTAAGCACCAACTTGGTAGACTGTAGTTCTGCGGTTCCTTATTTTCTCCTTTCTTCCTCTCACAAGTAGGTGAACTACCCAAATCTTCTTTAATTCCCCTCTTTGTCAACTACGGACTTCTTGCTTGTTTCTCCTTAACCATCTTCTTGATCTGTTTTCTATGACCTACTCTTCCCGCCGCCAGCTGACTCGTTATCTTGTCCATTTCATTTGTATTATAAAAAAAAGAATTGTTGCTAAAAGCGTGGAACATATAATGATAAAATGCACCATGTTTATAATAGCGATATTCCTTCGGAAGGAGACTAGGTACAGTCACGAAAGAAAAAAACTGGCCGATGAGCAGCAAAACTCGTAATGTTACTTATGCCGGTTTTGTTGTTACTATCACAGTACAGAGTGTCTTACTGTTTAGTGTTGACTTCCCCTCGAAGTTACTGGGTTAGGAGAGAAAAGCTTTCGGACTGTTTTCTGTACAGAGTGTCTAATAGGGACAATATTGACTTCCCCTCGTAGCTGTTGCATTACGAGAGATTGGCTTTCGGAATGGTTTTATTTACATTCTACAGTATTCTGTAGTCTATGCATTATTTGTAAAACGAAATATTTAACCAATAACACCGACAGTAACAGCTAATATGGCGATGAAACAAAAGAAAACAACACTAATGCCATCTTCATAATATTTTCGAACAAGAACCGGATAAGTTTGTGACTTGTTCGTATTGTGCAGGGCCGGAGTTAGGCATGGTGCCGCCCCTAGGCAGTGCTAGAATTTGCCGCAACCAACTCCCACAAACAATATATGGGCAGCTATTACACTGGTGACTTTTAGTTAAAGTTATTTTTAAATGAAATGTTACAATTCAGAAAACAATAAATTACTGGAATCAAAATACATGCATCTTATTTGTGAATTATAAAGATTTCCTTCGCATTTTCTTGACAGAGAAAGCAAAGTCGATCTGACGAAGCATATCAGACACGATGCAAAGAAACATAATATTCAAACTTATTCATTGTTGAAACAAAAATGATTTTTGAAAGGCAGGCTGTGGTTTATTTTTAAGCATTGTTTTTGTTGGTGGTATAATTATTACGAGTATTTCTTACTTCGATAGAAGTATAAAGTAAATTGAAGAATAAACTCCAACTCTTTGCGGAATAAACCTTTCGTATCGAATTATATAGTGCACATGTTGGGAAATGGTAAAATAGTATTGTTGACGATCGATATAGGCTATTGTATTGTGAATGCAACTGACAGTTGTAGTTACTAACCATAGCGATAAATAGCTAATAAATACACATGCAATTTGATTTTCAACAATGCATTCTTATTAATACAAGCAGTTAAATTTAAGCAGTTTCATAGTATAATAAGTGATACCGGCATTACAATATAACTATGCACCTGTACACTTTCCTTTCACTCTTGCCACGACCACGACAATGCGATAACAAAACAATATCTGACTTCCACAAGGTGTTCAAGAAGAAACTTCAGAAAATATTTACCAAAAAATGTTTTAAAAAAAATTTCACTGTAAAATGAAAATGAAAAAAGAAGAGAAATAGAAAATGCTGACCCCCCCCTGGAAATTGCCGCCCTAGGCAACTGCCTAGGTTGCCTAGGCCTAAATCCGGCACTGAGCCTATATGTATATTTGCAACGTTTGTTGTGTTTTAGTCGACATACAGAAAGTTGTTTTGTCATTGGTTTTACCATTGCGAGTATGAGAATGTTACTAATGTTATTTTCATCCCCTCTGTTCGTCTCTCTTCACTCTACAGGCATACTATGTTTATGGTTTATGGCTACTATATATTTCGTGTTCTTTCTAGAGTCCTAGGCACGTGACCCTTTCCAGCCCTACTAACAGATTTTGTCTATAAATAGCCACAACTACTTCGAAAATCGTCATCAGTATTTCAGTTCCATAGATATGGATGTCAAAGCCAAAGTAATTGCACTGATCGAGGAAGGCGGATTTAGCACGATGCGAGCTGGAGAACGCTATGGAGTTGCGACTAGAACAGCGTTCAGGTGGTGGGCGCAGTATCAAGAGCTAGGATACATAACTCGTAAACCTGCTAGCGAAAGACCCAAGGCATCAACACCACAACAAGATCTTATGTTAATAGAACGTTCGAGGCGCTTTCATTTCATACTTCTAAAATGATTGTGGTAGGCACTGAATTCTCTGCTTCCAACAGAACGGCTAGTAAAAGACTCAATAGTGCCAATATTGTGTAGAGAAGAACAGCGGTGAAGGAAGTTCTGACTGAAGACCATCGAATTGATCGTATCGCATTTTGCCAAATGCATTACAACTATCCATGGAAAGAGGTCATCTTTTCACATGATGTGTTTATGAACTACAACACACGGCCAGTGCAAGTATATCGACCGAAACAATCTAAGAGATTTGACCCTGAATATGTGGTCCAGAGACAACACAGTGGTCGTTTGTCGATGTCGGTGTGGTATGGATTTCTGGTTATGATGGCGGTGCGCCATGGAAGATTCATGGGCATATGAATGAGCATCAGTACACCAATATACTGCAAAATGTATGCTACCTAGTGTTCGTGTGTTTAAACCCGAAAACAAAATTCCAACATGACTTGTCTTCGGTACACACATGCGTCGCCGTGCAGCGGTGGTTCAACATTCACAGAGACGATGTCGAGAGGTTCTATGGGTGCCAAGAAGTCCTCACTTAAATTCCATAGAAAATGTGTGTACGCAAGTATAACGCGTTGTTAATGTGTAACTACAGAGTCGGTGTTCTAGGAATGCAGAAGAATTGTGGGATCTCGTTGCAGATGTTAGGGATGATGTTGCATTGTCAGATAGATACAGTATATCCAAAGCCTTGTTAATTCTGTAAGTAGAAGAAAGGATGCAGTGATCAAAGCCAATGATTTATGGACAGGTTATTAAGTCCAGATGAAAACTGTTGTGTATCACTAGAGCTACATAGGTAGAAGAACATTTTAATTTGTGATAAAAAGAACATTCAATATTAATTATTTTATTTCAGGAATGTATATTTTTCTTTTCTTTTTTTTTTAGAAAAAAAAACTCTGTAGGTTTAAAAATAGAATAAATAAATAAGTTCTAGTAAACCACTAGAACCATTTATATAATCAAACGTTTTCGTAAATTGCACAAAAATTATTTCTAACTAACAAATCTATTTGTTTCTCTTCCCCCATTATTATTAATTGTTTACCGAAATTAATTCACATATATTTATTTATTTCAATTTATCTGAATATTCACTTATATAATTTGTATTGGATTACCTTAATCAATTTATATTTATTCTACTTTATATGACTGTTATCATCTTAGCACTAAGTTTCTATGTATTGTATCTATCTCAATTTTGTTTACTCTTCGTCGTCTGTTGTGCCAGGAAGATATTAAAGTAAAAATAAACCATAAATAAACGAAGTATGTCTATAGAGTAAAGAGAGACGAACAGAGGAGTTGATAATGAAATCAGTAACATTCCTCATACCCGCAATGGTAAAAACAATGAAATAACATATTTCTGTAAATCGACAAAAACACGATAGTTTCAACCTTATAGAATGTGAGCGGAAACAGTATGAAAGCCTTTCTCTCCTAGCCCAGCAACTTCGAGGGGAAGTCACCAGTATCCCTTTTAGACACTCTGTACTGTGATAATCACAACAAAATCGGCATAAGTAACATTACGAGTTTTGCTGCTCATCGGCAAGTTTTTTCTTCTGTGACTGTACGACAGGTGAAAGGGAAAAGTCACTGTAACTCTAAATTATCCTTAAACTGTCTAATCCTTGTGCGAAGTAGACTGGAGTGTTCAGAGCCTTCTTTACAAACAACATGCTTTGCAACGTCCATTAGATCGTAAATGTGGAATTTTCGCATAAATAGAGCCTCTTTGATCTAAGTTTAGGACGAAACACTTGGGAATGTGGGACAGAGTCCCGTAATGGACGCGTGGTCCGTGCCAGCAATAACATTCGGTGACTGGAAGCCCAAACACCGGCCTCGCGTGAACGATTTCTAATTCACAAGCTAAGTGTTTAATCCTCGAACGGGAATAACAAACACAGCACTTCGCACAAGGTCATTAACAACGCCGACCGCAGACGTGACACGAGGGCTTTCCCTGGGATTATATTATGCTCACAAGGGACATGAACTCGACACTCGTCGGATCCTGCGAGATTTGTGATGGAAAGGTTTGTTATGGTCCAGATCTTCTCAGAACAAATTTTGATTACTATTCTGTATCGTTCCACCACTGCTTTACGATCGCCATGTCACCTGATTCAGATTATTATTATTTGTATAAAAAGCTCGTAGACTCATTCTTCGGAGTCTGAAGTAGGCGTCGCCATGGAGACCATTTATTTTGACGTGAAATGTTTATATTAGAACTATATTATGCAACTGATTCCATACACAAAATACCGTATTTTCTTGAATACCCCGCTCACTTTTCTTTTTCGCAATATAAAAGTAAAAAATATGGATGCGCGGATTATTCGAACTGAAGTTGGCAACATTGCCCGATTTTCCTCCCGCGCAACTCCTAAAGTAGTAGCATCTTCTCGCACGGGTATTTCAATTGTTAACATTGTTAAATGGCGTTTGGATTAGCAGTAAATGTGTCAGAATAAATTTCAAGTGCTATAACTGTATAGTTTGTTACTGGTTTTTAAGGAACCCGGAGGTTCATTGCCGCCCACACATAAGCCCGCCATTGGTCCCTATCCTGAGCAAGATTAATCCATTCTCTATCATCATATCCCACCTCCCTCATATCTATTTTAATATTATCTCCTCATCTACGTCTCGGCCTCCCTAAAGGTCTTTTTCCCTCCGGCCTCCCAACTAACACTCTATATGCATTTCTGGATTCGCCCATACGTGCTACATGCCCTGCTCATCGCAAACGTCTGGATTTAATGTTCCTAATTATGTCAGGTGAAGAATACAATGCGTGCAGTTCTGTGTTGTGTAACTTTCTCCATTCTCCTGTAACTTCATCCCTCTTAGCCCCAAATATTTTCCTAAGCACCTTATTCTCAAACACCCTTAACCTATGTTCCTCTCTCAAAGTGAGAGTTCAAGTTTCACATCCATAAAGAACAACCGGTAATATAACTGTTTTATAAATTCTAACTTTCAGATTTTTTGACAGCAGACTGGATGATAAAAGCTTTGTATAGTTTGTACGCCTTATATTTAAAATTCTGTATATGAGCACCATTAATGGTATGAGATTGCGATCCTTTACTTGCAAAACAATAATAATAAAATAATATTTATCAAAGATGCGGAGGAATATGGACATTGTGACGCATATTTGAAAGACTCAAGCCCTTTTATCCATCTCTTATATTTTAGGACTTAGGACCGTTTTTGTTTCACTCACGCAACTGCTATGCTGAGAACATGACGCAATAGCCTTAACAACTGCAAGAGTGTGACGTCACGCACAGATTAACATATCTATAAGAAACAGTCGCGCAGAATAGACTATATGATACTTCATAGAAAAATGAAACGTGAAGGGAAAGATAATTGCCAGTCCAGTAGTATACTCGAACGAAGAAAGACTAGAGCTGAATATGTACATGAGTATAAATAAAGCAAAGCTAAAAAAAAAATCCCTAGAAACTTCTAGCGTGGTAAAGTTGTATTAAGGGCACTGGGAAGTATCCTGTAGCTTATGCTTTTTTCATGTTAATGTATAAGAATTCAAAATTGACATTTCCACTAGAATTTGAGCTACGATCATCAAAATTTTACCACTTATTCATCAGCAATTTCTTACTAAATGTGTGTAAAGTTAAACATGTAGTATACAGATAATTGTAAGCCCTGTAGTTCTGATTGCTAATTAATTCATGATATACAAACTCATAACAGGACAAACATCGATTCTCATAGATACACATTTTAAAAAAATTAATAAGCTACCAAATATTATTCTGTTTTTCTAAACGTTACCGTGGCGTCGCGGTCTGAAGCATCCCGCCTAGGACTCGCGTTACGGAATGCGCGCTGGTTCGAGTTCTCATGGGGGAAGAAATTTTCTCATGAAATTTCGGCCAGTGTATGGGACCGGTGCCCACCCAGCATCGTGATGCACTTGGGGAGCTACGATAGGTAGCGAAATTCGGTTGCGAATACCAGCTATAACGGATGGGAGGATCATCGTGCTAACCACACGATACCTCCATTCTGGTTGGATGATCGTCCACCTCTGCTTCGGCATGTGGGCGTGAGGCCAGCAGCCAGCTGGTCGGTCTAGGCTCTTCACGGGCTGTAGCGCCACGGATTATTATTACTTGCTATTAAAGGTAATAAATTTATGCAAGTTATTCATCTAATATTTTTTTAATATTAAGTTATGTGAACTTAATTATTTTACATGTAACTTTCTTCTTTGTAAGTGAGTAATTAAATTTGCCTAAACATTCTGAACCTTCCATTAACTCCTCTAAACAACGTATATGCACAAAAATTCAGCTTCCTATGTTAAATACTTTTGAGAAAAGTATTCCTGAAATTAAAAAATTACAAGTTACGGGAAAAGACAAACAAAAGCATGACAATGGGTGTATAGTCAAGACGCCACTTTTAAAACTTTATTTTCAAGCAATTAAATGTCCGAAATCAAGGAAAAAGCAATACATACTTGTTAAGTAAAGTTTCTATATTTTTTTAAAAAGAAATATAATTTTTTGTCCCAATAATTTCCCAGTGCCCTTAATATGAAACCTAGTAAGTAACATTATTCAACGTTAATTCTGGTTCCCTGATCATTTTTTTTTCTTAACTAGATACCGTACGTTAAAGGCAGCAGAATTTCTACAGAATAACGTTACGGTGTCTGAAAACCCTTTCACGGATGCTGTATGCTTAGTTATGGCGGTTAGGAGTTAACAATCCTTTGAAAATAATGGTATCCGTTTGTGCTCACGTTTAATGCATTGCTTTGTAAAGGCTGGTTCACAATAAATCGGGAACGGAAATGACAACGAGAACGAGAACGGAAATATTGTAAAAATAAATGTATTTAAATGTGAGCATTCACAATTAACTATTATGAACACTCACATTTAAATACACCTTATTTTAACATTATTTCCGTCTCGTTCTCGTTGTCGTTTCAGTTCCCTGTTTATTGTGAACCAGCCTTTACTTACTGCGCAACGCTAACTAAGAGGAATAAAAATTCTCTGACGCCAATTGTACTCGCAATAAATACAATAACAAACTCCACAGTGATCTTTGCGGTCTCAAACCATCACGTGTACATCATAGTTTTCACTATGAACATGTATATTTTTACTGAGTCCAGTGCTTATTTTTTCCATACAAGTTTCAAACCATCTGCAGGAAATATGTTAAACTTGTTTCTGGCGGAAGACATAAAAAAAAACTCCACTATGTTCTTGTCGCTCTTACTGAAAAGTGGAGGCAAACAAAAGCACATGATGCCTAATATATTCCTCCGCAAGGGCGCTTTCTATTGGTCCTTGCATTCGCGCGCTATTGGCATAAGCTGGCATATAGCACACAAAAAATGGTTCCCAAGTAATGTCAATTCCGCCGTTAGGACTGGTGTTTCGCATCACAGAATAGTAGCAGAACACTTGAATGACAATTACGATTTGGATCGTTTAAAGGACTTACTGTAGCTTATTAAATGCATCGTACAGTATTTATGCATACTGGTACAAATATCACATAACCATTGTGTTCCTCAAAGGTATCGGTATGGCCTTCAAAAGATCGGGAACAATGGTTCTTAAGAATTTTGCATATCACCTGCCATTTAGGATACCATTTATGAAACAAGGCCCAACAACGGTCATATTAGAGTGCTACGAAGTGTCATTCTATTTCGGACTTGCAGCAAGTACGTTCACTATAAGTTCCATAAGCAAGAGAGACAGTCTAACTAGGATAAAGGGAATAGAAGAGGATAGACGAGGAAGGATAGGAGATAACAGTGTATTTAGAACGGTAGGATATGAATTAAACGGGAAATACGTAATAAATGAATATGCTATTACAAAGCAGACAGTAAGATTTAAAGAAAATGATGGCGGAGAAAAGAGATACAATAATAATAATAATGATAATAATAATAATAATAATAATAATAATAATAATAATAATAATAATAATGAACAGGGATGATATGTGAGTAGATATTAAAGTGATGGTGGGTCGTAAAGAAGAAATATAAAGGTTCAACATAACTATGAATTGTAAAGTTGGTTTTCGAAATAAATATTATATCATATATCACATCACATCAATCACATCACATCAATCATATCATATCATATCATATCATATCATATCATATCATATCATATCATATCATATCATATCATATCATGTCTTAAGTTCCATATTTTTTGCACCCCTCATTGTTTTCTTTTTATTATAATGGTACACTTCACGACAAAAAGAATGGGCCGCCGACAATTTCTTCTGGTACGGATGTCAGACATCTTACCACTGGGCCACACACAGCTCGTAAGGTTGACTATATTGTAGACGGACGACTTTCAATAGACACCACAGCAATGCCTTCCAGTGCAGTGCGTTTACACGAGTGAACCGCGCGATGCAACTTAGCATTTATCGACCAAGAGTCGGCCCGTTCTTTTTGCCGTTAAGTGTACATTGTGATACATTTTAACAGGCCTTAAAATGGTTTAATGATTAATCGTATAATTCCAGGGTGCCTTTAAAACCTTAAGTTATTACCCATATCTCCTTAATGAACGAGGTTACAAGAAATATGTATCCATTGTGTTAATTCCTCATTGTACTAAAATAACTTTTGTTTAAAGCAGTTTTTAATTTGGCGGCTGAGAAAAAAATATTTTGTGTGAGCAAAACAAATAAACATTCTGTATGTTTGAAAGACTTCAACTTTTTTTCATATATGTAAATTTGTTTTAATTTAGAATGTATCTTGCAATTTATACCTTATATCTTTTTACATTCAGTCTGTACTCTTATTTAATCAGCAAAATAGTTTGGAACACAAGAAATATACTGTAAGTGCAACTACAACGGTTATTTTTAATCTCTTAATATTAAAATTTCTTCACAATCTCTGCAGTGAATTATTACATATAACCAAGACTCAATATATAGGCTAAGCACAAAACAGACATCGTAGACTTTGCATACAATTTTCTATTGTCATTTAATTTTAAATTCATTTTTCTCAACATTAGGTTTACGTCACTTATATCTCTTGTGCTCTAGACCCCTCTTATAAATATCAGTGAGTAATAGTGTTATGTTGAGTATGTGAATGAAGTAGCCCTATTGTGTTTTAAAAGATGCGTAACTATAAGAACGGCATATATCACCGTCACAGGTTCAACACTTTGCCGATATGGAAATATTCCCCTTTTACGATTCATGATATAAGCCTATATATGCACTGTATTCACTTCAGTCGAAATACACTTCTCCCTCCACTCTTCAGTCAACCCTCAGGAATTCATTTGATTTTGTGTTGACTCCATTTTACTGCCGTGTGTAAATACTGCAGTTTAATGTTCGCTGATTTTATGTTTTTGTCAGTTGTAGTTTATTACTTGTTTATTAACATTGTAGCTTAATTAGTGCGCCGAGTTTTTATTTGCAATATGATGCATAATAAAATGATCGTCGCCAACAAAATTTTGTTTCAGTAGAGTACATTTTAAGGAAGAATGTAGTAGAGATATTGTTTTTCTTTCAGTGTATGTACAGGGTGTAAGGGGTATAAGTGGCGTCCTCTTCACAGTCGTCGGGGACGGTCTACAGGATCAAAAAATATCCGTACAACATAGGGTCATAACTCGATAGTTTTCCCAGAAAAAAATTTCTTTCCTTATTTTATTTGCGTTATACTGATTATATCGTTACTAAAATTACGAAAATAATTACATCAGTAGATACATCTAGCAAAGAGTTAATATTAGTTTATATAAATATTTGTGTGCTTTATTACGTTTTCGTAAAATTAAATAAAAATGAATGCTTAAATGTGTTAATATTCTGGCGTGAGAGGCGTGGCAAAGTTCAGCAGGTAGTACTCTGCACAGACATACAGTAAGTACGAGTCAGCTGAGTTCAAGTTCTCTGTCCACAGGTCTACTGCCGAGTGGATGACAGTTCAGTACAGGGTATCCAATAAACAACTTACAATGTTATTCACAGTTTAGGAATATCATATGTTATTAATTTATGGAGAAAGTCGTTGTAATTCAAGCGAGACAAGAAGATGTACCGTCAATGTTTTCCGCAATGAAGGTTACCTAATCGGCTAACTTTTGTAGAAGTTTCTCAACGATTATTAGAAACTAGAAGTCTCTTACCACGTTTCGAAAATCACACAACTAGAAATTTGTTTAAAAATGATACTGCTTTACGGAAGCGGAGAGATTAAAATGTTGCATTAGAAAAAAAAGTTAATGTGATTTTGTACAGAAAAGCATTATTGTTTATTTTTTAGACCTACAATTAAAAAATTGAGCAATATTGTTACATAAAATGTAAATTTACTATAATGTTCTATTAATGAGATTGAAAGTTTGTATTTGCTGCTCGTTTTATGTAAACAACAGTATTGTCATGGTCCGCTCCTGCATTAGAATAGAGCATCTGTTTTGTACCGGTATGTCTGTACCCGCTTGAGCTGTACTGTGTACTT
>NC_091128.1:77634321-77664321 GCF_040183065.1 Periplaneta americana | reverse complement strand
AATAAATACAAATTGTAAAGAAAGATATATTGTGATCTTTTAAAATAATGTTGATTTTATTTTCTTATTGTTATATATTTTTTTTCTGTTCAAACTAATAGACATACACCACTTAATGTGCATCTATTTCATTAATGTATTGTTGTCAACATGTGTTTAAAATTTCATCCTTCCGGAACTGATAGCTTCTGGGAAAATGGTATATCTTCATTTAAAAATAACAAAATCTGCATTATTTAAAAAATTCAAATCTTTTTTTTTGAACTCATACTAATTCATAATATCTCCAACATAAGATTAGTTACCTTGTATCTTCACCTAAAGATTTCAGTATGATATCTTCAGTAGTTTCTGAGATAATGGGTCATTAAAAATAAGCAAATTGAAAAGTCGCGCATTATGGGATAGCACTGTTAATCTCCTCTTAATATTATACCAAATAATATAGCAAACATGCACAGCTATACTGCTTTCAACATCATTAAACCCTTTCCTGAATGTAAAACTAGATAACTAATTTTTTAATCTAAAGTAAACAATATATACAGGATAATTCAAAAGGTTGCGCATAAACTTAAGGAGCTTATAGAGCGATCGAAATACTACAACTTTAGAATAGGAACTTATGGTCTAGGACAGGGATGCAGAACTGGCGAGAGAGGACTGGAAGTATGAGGAAAGCGTTAGTTCCCCGTCCAAAGTCCACCGGCGTTGAATGATATATCTGTGACTCATACGCAATCACATAACACAGAAACTTAATACAAATCCCCTCCCCAAACAAGTCACGCGTGGGGTGAAAGGAAGGGATAAGTGACTTATTTCAGCTTGTGGCGTACACCACAATTGGCGCCCAGTTCTGTAAGCGTGGTCTAGGAAGTAATCCTGGATCAGTGCAAGCCTGAGAATGTTAGGAAGTGCATAATGGACAATCACACATTTAAGTTAAGCAAAGATAATGTTTACTCAACACTTTTTTTTAAGTTATTCAAATTGGCAACCATCACATTCAATAAGACATAAGATCGTCGTAGGAAATTCTGGCGCACTCTACCAAGTACTGTCCGTTACTCAGGAGAAGACGAGCGGAAAGAATGTGACCTTCTTGACTATCGCTGTTGATTGTTATAACATCGCTCAGATAAGCATCCCAGTTGCCAGGTTATTACTCGTGCAGGAAACATGAGTAACAATGCGTATGGAAATTCAAGCTAAGTTGAACAGAAGGAGACCTAATGTTTCCGCTTACTGCAGTACAAATATTGCACGTGTTGTCGTACGTTATCTGTTCACATCCCTTCCTCCTCAGTACGCTCTCGTCTTCTCCTGAGTCACCGACAGTACATCATGCATCACATGAACCTCGTGAAATGCTGCAAGTTTTCTGGCAAGAAGTGTTTCTTGGTCGGGAGCTGGTGTCTCGTACAAGAGGCTTTTGATATTCCCCAGAAGAAGAAATCGAGGCGTCAGGGCAGGGGAGTGGGGTGGCCAATCAATTGGACTTTCCCTTCCGATCCAACGCCCGGGATATGTGTCATTTAGCATGTCACGTACTTGAAGAGAAAGGTTTCCAGGTGCTCCGTCTTAGTTGCATCCACATCTGACGACGCGCGATAATTGGTACATTCTCTAACAGTTCTGAAAGAACGTCTCGTATAAAGACCTTGTACCTCATCCCATTCAAACGTGGTGGCAGAGGAACGTCTTTATCATTTCATATAGTATCGAACCAAGTGCCTCATTGTAAAGTAAGCTTACATCTGCAATGCAATTCCAGATAGTCTCAAGGGTGCACTGTCTCAGGCTTACTTCCTATACCGTAAGTTGTATTTCGACCCCTCTATAAGCTCCTTAAGTTTTGAATCGCCCTGTATATAGATATAGTTCTTATATTGCCTGGAATCATAATTATTACACTACAACACAAGTAACCTTTCTATAGTTTCTAGCAAAATATTACACTTTTTTTCAGTAATTAACATTGTTTTTTACGATCAAAAGCCCATGAATTTGTAAAAAGTGGTGATATTAAGTAGACAGCAAAATTGATCGAAACCCATTTCAAACATTAATTCCAACTTAGTCTGTGTAAATAGACACGTTAACACTGAAAGTACATTCTTCGAACGGATTCTGAAGAATGAGTGAAAGTGGAATAGGAATCACTTATTTTGATTTGACTCCTCGAAATCATTGACGCTATGAGTTCAATGACTCTAAATGTTTGACTTTAGGTTGGTGTAAATCAGTGGTGTCGATGAAGGGGAAATAGAAATGCCCAGGCTTCCCCCACCAGTACTTCCCAGGTACCGTACCTGCTCTGATCTGACGAGCTATGCTACAAGGAATGGCTTCAGTGGCGGACACTCAATGTCATGTACGAATCGTAATAATGTTTACAAACTTTATGTGTATTTGTAGTACGTAAATGTAATACAACAATATTAAGACTACAGCATATCAATACAATTATTCTGTTTTCTCTGGTGGTGATATGGGGGTCTTTGCAGCTGCGAGCCGGTCAATATCGGGCTGTAATTTACTAACACTTACACGCAATGTTGCAACTAGGTTAGAATCACTTATCCTCGATCTTCTGTTGTTCTTATTGTTATTCATAACTGAGAAGAACTGCTCGCAAACATGGGTTTCTTCAAACATGGCTAACATACGAGAGGCGAGATTCTTCAGATTAGGATACAAATATTTATCAATTAGTCTCCATAATTCTATCCCTAGTTTTCCACTGCTTCGTATCCGTGTATTATTCTGCATGTCAATGATCTCTAGCTGACAGTTCAGTGGAGCTTCTTTGGTTTGACTGCAAATGGATTTTCAAATATTAAAATTTCCACATTCATTTCATTGATGTCATGAAACCTGGTTTCAAACTCAGAAAAAATCATTTCCAGAACAGGTTGGTATTTCATAATAAATTAACCTTTTGGTTTACTAATGATTGAAGATGATGTAATTCTGCCTTCTGCAGCTGATGCAACCATAGCTTCAGTTTACCCATAAAAGACCTACTGGCATCTGCCATATCCACGATGGAGCGGTTTTTCCCTTGTAGAGCTCTATTTAACCGAGTTAAATGATCACACAAATCCATTAAGAAGGCAAGATCCAAACTCCACTCGCTATCGGATATTTCGGGGATGGCAATATTGTGTCCCTTTAAGAAGGAGTCTACTTCCGCACGGATATTGTAGAAGCGATGAAGCATATGACCCCTGCTTAGCCACCGGACTTGGGAGTAGTAAGTTAAATCGTCATAATCACAACATATGTCGTGTAAATATTCTTGAAAATTGCCGATGCCGCAGTGAATTAGCTTTAATTAAATTAAGAGCTTTTACCACTACTGACATTACGTTCGCTGAATTTGCTGATTTTGAACCTAGTGCTTCTCTGTGAATAATACGGTGTACCATTTTGACAGAATTTCTAGATATCCCTATTTCATTCAGAAATAATCCACGAGAGTGACCTATCATAGAGGGTGCTCCGTCCGTTGTTAATGATACCAATTTCTCCCACGATTGTTCATACTTGCAAGCAACCATGTGCAGTGCCTCAAAAATATCTTCACCTGACGTGTGTCCCTTTATGAGTACTAGATCCAGGAATTCTTCAAATACATTTAATTCATTGTCTACCTAAAATATATAGCTAATTGTGCTGTACGCTTAATATCAGTGCACTCGTCTAAGGCTAATGCGTACCACGTAAGACCTTTTATCATAGATCTTAATTGGTCTTCTATGTCGGAGTTGATTTCTGCTATTCTGGACACTATGCTATCGTTCTTCCTAGGCTAAGTATTTTAAATGAATTAATCATAATGGGACAAATCTCCTCTGCTACGATTACAAATAAGCCTTTTGCGAATTCTCCATCTGAAAAGGGCTTGGTGTTTTCAGCTATCAGTTTCGCAACTCTATAGCTAGCACGCAGAATATTGACGGGTGAAATTTCCTGCTGGTCACGTGTTTTGCTACTATAGAAAGTCTTGTTTAGTTCATGGAGTTTTCTTTTCCGTTGTGTACCTGACAGACTAGTACCATATTCTTGGTAATGGCTACTCCTGAAATGTATGTTGATATTGTACCTTGATAGTACATTCAACGTTTTATAACATATTAAAAACATGGTTTATCTTCATGAAGCTCAAAAAAGAATTCTTCCTCCCACTCGACGCGAAACAGAGCACTGGACATGTTCAAGCAACGCCACAGGTTGTTATTATACCAGGTGCAATGATGCACGACGTGATTGACAGACTATAGTCCGCGACTGCTGGCAGGTCCCCTGCTTACGTCACATTTCGTGGAGGGGGTGAACAGAGGGGAAAGCACCGTCGTGCGCTAAACGGCATGACTGGTGTAAACAATACGTAGTACATTGCAGGGTAGCGTAACCCATTACATGTAGCTTTGATTTTATTCCACTGGACACTGATGAAATCAAAGTCTTAAACAATTCTGAACTCAATAAATAATTCAGACACCACATACTGTTTAGTCGCCAAGGCAACATGCTACCGCAAATTTTGTCTATCCCTATTTTTTTCAATAAGTAGTACGCATTAAAATACTTTAGATTTAATTGATGGTTGGAACTAACAAATGAAAAAACATAAATATCAGCACAAATTCTTCTATTATGGCACTGATCTCCAAGCGCCCAGCTTTGTTTCGTTTTCGCATTTTCACTGAATAGCAGACCTAGGACGGGTGCCGACGATTTATACTCCATACATACTTACAGTGTTGCGCGTCGCTTAGAGACTTTAGTTAACCAAACGCAGGACTCTACTTATGACTGAGTGGTCTGTGCTATATTTGATTTCATTTGTTTACTGTAAACCAAGGCTATGTGAAGTGGGTTACGCGACCCTCGGTATCTGCAATGTATTATACAACTAAGCTCGGAATAGGATCGGTGAGATCGAGTACTACAACCCTCGTATACTTGCATTCCGACCGTCAGGCCCATCATATTCTGAGCTTGGTTGAGTAACGCTACGTATTGTTTACACCAACTTAAAGTCAAACCACTTCCTTTTTTACGGACTCTGCCAAGAACCATGCCGTCAAGACATCAAATAAAGTTCCGTTTGTTAACATTCAATTTTTAGAATGATCACTAAGATATTTTTGAATAGGTCTTGACGAGCTTCATTAATTAAAGTATTGAATAATAAATACATAGTTATTGTTTAGTCAACGGTCTGAAGACGGGTCTGAACCTCACAAGTGATAGCAAAAAAGTATCACTTATGAAGCAACTAGGCAAGGAAGTAATGTGGTAGGGCAGCCAGTTCCTTTCCCCCCTCCATTGCATACATCATCGATTATCTACATATTACACTAATCAGACTTCAGATGCATATAAACAATTGTTCTTCCTCTGACACATATCGTCAAGTGATAAGTACTGCCTGATAGTAGATGTACATATCAGCCAGAGCCTAAATCAGAGGCAAAATACATAGTGTAATAAAAAAATAATGTTAGTACGGGTATCTTATTGGTAAATAACGTTACAAATTTATCTTCTCATCTGTATTAATTCCCCTTTTCAGTTGTATATCTTTTCTACATGAAACAATTTTTCTTTTGGTGTTTGCGTACAAAATTTCTTGGGTGGTCAAGATAAATGAGACACTCTGTATGTATGTATGTATGTATGTATGTATGTATGTATGTATGTATGTATGTATGTATGTATATGTATGTACGTATGTATGTATGTATGTATGTGATGCATTTATTTATCTACCTATATATATATTTGTGCATACGAGGGTTGATCCCTATGCTGTAGTCCTGACCCACTTATAATTAGTTGAAAAAACAAATCTTACCTCATTTTTCCACATGGGTCTACTTCCTTTGTAGATTGATGCATTTCTCCCAGGCGATGCTCCAACATTTCCACAGCTTCCTGAAAGAAGGGTTTTCCAACCTCTGCAAACCACTGGTTTAGGGACTGCATGACTTCATTATTGTATGAAAATTTCTTCCCACGCATGTGTTCTTTGAGTTTTACGAATAGCTTGAAGTCGCTGGGTGCCAGATCTGGTGAATAGAGTTGATGGTCCAACAATTCAAAACCTGCTGTTGAAATTGCAGCCATTGTAACTAAGGACTTGTGACTTAGAATTTTGTCTCGATAGAAAAGAACCTTTCGTCTCAACTTGCCACGACGTTTCTCCTCGATAACACCCAGAAATTATTTATAAATTAAATTTGTGTAATAAAGATCTGTTATTGTGACTCATTTCTGCAAATATTTTGTCAAAATAACACCTTGCACAGAGAGCAAAACCTTGCCTGCTAATGCTGCACCTTGTATTTTTTAGGGATCGGTGAACCCTTAAGTTTCCTCTCCATAATTTGTATTTTGGTTTCAGGGTTATATTTATGAACCCTGTCCCATCCATAATCACATATCATTCAACAATATTTTTTGCTTGCTCTAAAATTAGTTAAATACTGCTCGCAGAGCACTGCTCTTTGTCGGCGTCAACATTCGAGGCACCCAACTTGCAGTTATTTTTTTCATACCCAATTCGTTTACCAAAATATTGCCAGACTATGGTATAAGAAGCCTGTTTCGTCTACTATATCCCTGATGGTGACTCGTTGACCTTGTACATTAAATCATACACTTTATTGATGTTTTCTGGTGTTGTGACAGTTTTCGAAGGGCCGCACCATGTTAATCTTCACACGACATTCTCCCATATTGAAGCATTCGATCATCTTTTTACTAAACCATAAGATACTGTAGATTTCCTAAGGTACCTATCATAACTAGGTGAATTCGAGATGGAGATATTCCCTTCTTTTCAGGTATTTAATCACAGCTCTTTGCACGACAGACTCCATTTCTCTACAGACGCAGCACCTCCGGCCACTCGAACATCTGCTACGCGCCAACGCGGATATACAGTATACAGACTTGCAACATTTAGCATGTAGCCATAGCACATTTAACTCATTTGTGTGCCACAAAATAGTAATTCTAGTTCAACTAGAAATATGCCAGGGCTACAGCGCTATAATCAGACCTCGTATACTGTAAGTATTTCTATATTAAATAAGGTAAACAAGTGACATATAGCGAATGAATATAGAGATGATTTGATGAAAGTCAATATTTCAGTTGAAATATTGAAAGAAATTTTTTTCATGCCTCAATATTTGTATACCTTACTTTTTCTATATTTGTTCCTGGCAGTATTAATTTTCGCTCTTCGTGTAGAAATCATTGAATAAAGAGTGTACATAACTTCACAGATGTTTTATTAACACACAGTTCGTACTTCTGTTAAGCCTTGAAGCCTTCCTTTGTGGACACGGCACGCATCGGCGCTGACAGTTATGGAATAATTATTGAAATTCGTGGAATTATGTAAAAGGCATTCTGCTCTGCATTCATTTCTTGTGGGAATTTAATCCAATTTCCGCTCGGCGAGTACAAGCAATGCGCTCTTTAAACCTGCCCCTTTTATAATTAATGACATTTAATTTTTCACCGCTATGAAATGAAAAGAGTGGAAGAGGTTGCAATCATAGGCGTGACTCGGCTAACACATTAAAGAAGGCATTGCAACCAGATCCGTTTCGTCCACGCCGCTAATGCAAGGAAATCCTGAAACTGGAGAAACCAGAAAGAGGCCTACGTGATTGTTTTCAGTAAACATTGGATATATAAGCGTAGCAAACTTAAGAAGACATGAGAAGGAAAAGTTGGCATTAGTAACCGTGAGGTGTGGTAAAATATTTCAGTATTTTGAAACCAACATTTAGTCGATGGAGAGACTAATAGAGGGATACATACACGGAAAGAAATATTTACTTCCGTCTTTTAGCGACATATAGCATTAATATTTTCCCCTACAATAACTTGTTATGATATTAGAGTTCAAATTTTTTTAAGTTATTTTCGAAATAATCTCTCACTTTATTTATGCATTTCTACCACAATCAGAGGCCTTCTTTATTTCTTCTTGAAAGATCATTTTTGGTTTGGTGGATTGGTATGGTTTCGTTTGATTTGGTTTGGTGTGTTGTGAAGCCGTTATTTCATTAGGTTATTCGTTTGAAAGTTCCTAAATATTTAACTTGTGTGCAAGGTGTTAGATGTGATCAATTACAATAATTATTTGTTAATTCATTACATGAAATATTATGTATTCATTCATTAATTAATTCAGGTAGAGTTAAGGCCATGAATCCTTTCTTCCACACTACCAGAAGTGAAATACACAATGAAACAATGACAAAAATAGGAAAGTCATACTTAAATATAAAAGTTATTTTCATGCACATTAACAAGCTTACATACATATAATGAAATATTGACTGAACATGATACATAATTAAGTGAGTCACAATTCATATTCTAATTCTACTTTATGATTGGCCTAAATGACAATTTATACAAACACACAGAATAACCTATAAAAATCGGCTAACACTCACAAATCAATTCCATGTAAAAGTATGCAATTCTTAATTTAAATTGATTAACTGTTCGGCAATCCCTGACATGACGAGGTAAGGAGTTCCATAGGCGACAAACTGACACGGTGAAAGAGGATGAATAGAAAGAGGTACGATGATGAGGAATGGATAGTAAGGCCTGATGTTGATTCCGTAACGTTGCAAGATATTGAAAGCGATTTTTTTGTCAGATATTTTGAAATAGAAGTGTGTAATATTCTAAACAGAACAGATAAAAAATGTGCTGTTCTACGCTCCTTTAGGTGGGCCCATGAAAGAACTTCAAAAGATGGCGTTATATGGTCAAATTTACGACTATTGCAGATGAAGCGGACACACACATTATGAACAAGTTGTAGTCTTTCAATTAAACTGACAGTTATATTTGTCAAGAGAGAATAGCAGTAATAAAAATGGGGCATCACTAGCGATTGAACAATGTTCCTTTTTATGGAAATAGGCGGACAATTTCGCAAATGATTAAGAGAGTGGAGCAATGAAAATACTTTCTTACAGATGTGAATTACTTGACTATTCCATTTTAGATCTCTGTTCATTAACAATCTAAGACTTTTTACAGTGTCACTATACTTAATTAACGACCCATTAAACCAAACGCAGACAAAATATCTTGTCATTATTGACACGAATCATGTGGATAATATTTGGATAACTGTTAAAGCAATTACAATATGAAGAAAAATATGACCTTATTCCATTTTTGGTAAAATATCATTCAACGCTAAAATAATATGATAAACTATGAATTTATATCACCTATGTTAGATATGTGTTATCGTGTTTAAAAAAGCTATAAATGTGTTTAATTTAACTTAACCAGAACCAGGGAAGAGGAGAGAACATTCGTACGCAAGCAAGAGTTTCACCTAAACGAAGTTGATTGGTTGTAACTCTAGTGACCACAAGCCTTGCTGCCGAGCATCCTGAAGTTTCGTCTTCGTTCCTGTGGTTGACTTTGTAAGTTTGTTCAGTGAAGGTTTAGAGAGAGTCAAAACGAATTCCTGATGGTCATAGATTTACTAGACACACAACACACATTTATCCAGTAAACTTTTCCCTACTGAGTGCTGTTTCTGATAGCGATAGGGGAGCGAAAGAGATGGAAGAAAACTGTTGTGTTTACATCGTCCTCTGCACTCCAAAACTGTATATCAGAGTAAAAGAGCAATATAGAGACTGTAAGGCTTGTCTCAAGAGATGATAGGGAACGCATTTTGGAACAAATAACTTCCGTGTACTTAGTGTCTGTTCACATTTAACATCCAAAATATCAAATGTTTCATATTTTCTTTATATTGGCAGTGTGTATAGGGAAAACTTCAATTCAGTCATTTTCATACCTATTGCTTAATTTTATACTAACGTTCTCTGATAAAGCAAAGAGAATAACTGATTGAGATCGACTTTTAGGCCAAATATCATTATTTCAGTAGAAAATAGAGGAAGGTATTTGGAACAAATAACTTTCGTATACCTAGAGTCTGTTCACATTTAACATCCAAAATATCAAATGTTTCATATTTTCCTTATATTGGCAATTTTTAGGGAAAACTTCATTGCAGTAATTTTGATATCCAATGATTTATTTTAGAATGACGTTCTTTAATAAAGCAAAGAGAATAACTGATTGATATTGTCCGACGTTTAGGCTAAAAGTCACTATTTCAGTAGACGATAGGGTACAGGTCTCCAGGTATTGATCAAATTCCAGCAGAATTAATACAAGAGGGTGGAAGCGCATTATCTAGCGAAATTTATAAACTTGTACTTGCAGTTTTGGAAAAGGAAATTGTACCAGAACAATGAAAGGAGTCCATTATCGTACCTATTTATAAGAAGGGGGACAAGACTAACTGTAGTAACTTTCGAGGAATATCACTTTTCTTGACGTCGTACAAAATTTTGTCGAATATCCTTTTGAGAAGATTAACTCCTTATGTAGATGAAATTATTGGGTGTCATCAGTGTGGTTTTAGGCGTAATAGATCGACTACTGATCAGATTTTTTGTATTCGACAGATGTTGGAGAAAAAATGGGGGTGTAAGGGTACAGTAAATCAGTTATTCATAGATTTCCAAAATGCGTATGACTCGGTTAAGAGAGAAGTTTTATATAATATTCTTATTGAATTTGGTATTCCCAAGAAACTAGTTCGATTAATTAAAATGTGACTTAATGAAACTTACAGCAGAGTCCGTATAGACCAGTTTCTATCTGATGCTTTTCCAATTCACTGCGGGCTAAAGCAGGGAGATGCATTGTCACCTCTACTTTTTAACTTCGCTCTAGAATATGCCCTTAGGAAAGTTCAGGATAACACAGAGTGTTTGGAATTGAACGGGTTACATCAGCTTCTTGTCTATGCGGATGACATGAATATGTTAGCAGAAAATCCACAAACGATTAGGGAAAACACGGAAATTCTACTTGAAGCAAGTAAAGCGATAGGGTTGGAAGTAAATCCCGAAAAGACTAAGTATATGATTATGTCTCGTGACCAGAATATTGTACGAAATGGAACTATAAAAATTGGAGATTTATCTTTCGAAGGAGTGGAAAAATTAAAATATCTTGGAACAACAGTAAGAAATATAAATGACACTCGGGAGGAAATTAAACACAGAATAAATATGGGAAATGCGTGTTATTATTCGGTTGAGAAGCTTTTGTCATCTAATCTTCTGTCAAAAAATCTGAAAGTTAGAATTTATAAAACAGTTAAGTTATATTACCGGTTGTTCTGTATGGTTGTGAAACTTGGACTCTCACTTTGAGAGAGGAACAGAGATTAAGGGTGTTTGAGAATAAGGTTCTTAGGAAAATATTTGGGGCTAAGAGGGATGAAGTTACAGGAGAATGGAGAAAGTTATACAACACAGAGCTGCACGCATTATATTCTTCACCTGACATAATTAGGAACATAAAATCCAGACGTTTGAGATGGGCAGGACATGTAGCACGTATGGGCGAATCCAGAAATGCATATAGAGTGTTAGTTGGGAGGCCGGAGGGAAAAAGACCTTTGGGGAGGCAGAGACGTAAGTGGGAAGATAATATTAAAATGGATTTGAGGGAGGTGGGATATGATGGTAGAGACTGGATTAATCTTGCTCAGGATAGGGACCTATGGCGGGCTTATGTGAGGGCGGAAATGAACCTCCGGGTTTCTTAAAAGCCAGTAAGTAAGATAGGGGACGGTATTTGAAACAAAGAACGTTAATGTACTTGTCTATTTTCACATTTCCACAAAAGTATCAAATGTTATGTATTTCCATTATATTGACAATTTGTTTATGACGAACATTCATTTTAGAATTAATGGCATGCTGGTTTCTTTTAGACTAACGTCCTCTCATCATGCATAGAGAGAAACTGATTGAAATCAGCCAACTTTAAGCTAAAAGTTACTATTTGAATATATGGCAGGGACTGTATTTGGAACAAAAAACTTTCGTGAACTTAGTGTGTTTTCACATTAAACAACCAAAATAACAAATGGTTCCTATTTTCTTTTTATTTACAATTTGTTTAAGAAAACTTCATTGTAGAAATCATTACACACACTGATTTCATTCAGACTGAAGTTCTCTGGTCAATCAAAGAAATCATCCGATTTTTTGAGAAAAAGTCTCTTTCAGTAGATGGTTGGGGAACGATATATGGAACAAAAAACTGTAATTAACTTGAGATCCCTTTTCACAGTTAACAACCGTAAGATAAAATGTTTCATGTCTTCTTTATATTGACAATTTGTTTAAGGAAAACTTCACTGCAGAAATTAAGCTACTTACTAACTTCTTTTAAGCTGAAATCCTGTGATAAAGCAAACAAACCAACCGATTATTTAAGGTTAATGTCACTTATTCAAGAGACTGCAGGGACAGTATTTGTAACAAGAAAAGTTGATGTACTTTGTGTCTGTTACATTTAATAAATAGCATTGTTTCTGTTTTCTTTTAGTTGGAAATTCGTTTACGAGAAACTTCATTACAGCAATTATGACACATACTGATTTCGATTAGGCTAACATTCTCTGCCCAAGCAAAGAGAATAATTGAAATCAGCTGACTTTAAACTAAATATCACTATTTCAATAGATGATAGGGACGTATATGAGAAAAAAAAGTTAATATACTTCGTGTCTGTTTTCACATTTCACAACCAAAAGCCGAAATGTTTCATATTTTCTTTACATTGGTAATTTGTTTGAGGAAAACTTCATTGCACTTTTCCAATTCAGATTCCCTTCAATTACAAGCACTTTTCTCTGCGACAGTTTTGTAAATAATAGGCCCATCTTTTTCTTCCTTTCTGTTCATCAATACTGAACTGTCTTGACCACCATATAAACTTATTATCTTAGCATTTTTTTATTGTGGCTTTTATTTAAATTTAGATTTTTTATTATCATATTACATTCCATTTGTTGTATTCTTCCTTTCGTTTTTCCTGTTAACTATTTGTACTAATTGAGTTGTTTATGATATATTCCAGAATTTAGATCTTTATTTTACTTTTTTCTGTTAGCCTATGGTATTATTTTCATTTTGTACAGTGCCAACTCTCGTTATTTAATATGGTAGTAATTTGTTCTTTCAATTTTGGTTAAATTTTACTGCTTGTGTACTTTGTGACATGGTAGAGTGTAAGAGAAGGTCCTATGGCCTTAATTCTGCCAGTATAAATAAGTAAATAAATAAACAAAAATTGCAGCAATGATGATACATGCTGATTTATTTCAGACTGACGACCTCTTATCATTAGGGGATGGTATTTGGAACATACAACTTTAATACACTTCATGTTTTTTTTCATATTTAACAAAATCGAATGTTTTATGTTTCATTTATATTGGCAGGGAAAACTTAATTACAGGAATTATGATACATAGGTAGGCTACTGATTTATTTGACTAAAATTCTCTTCTCAAGTGAAGAGAATAACCGATTGAGGTCAGCGGATTTTTAAGTTAAAGTTCACTATTTCAAGAAATGTTGGAGGTCGACATTTTGAACAAGAAACATTAATGAACTTCGTGTATGTTTTCACGTTTAACAACCATACTGATGATCAAATGTTTTATATTTCCTTTCGTATTGCCAATTTGTTTGGTAAAACTTCATTGCAGCGATTTGTGCTACATAGATATTTCTTTTAGATTGACGTTCTCTGATCTGTAAAAGAGAATAATTGATGAGATCAGCTGATTTATAAGCTAAATGTCACTATTCCATGAGATGGTAGGAGACGATATGTGGAACTGAAAACATCAATACACTTCGTATCTATTTTCATATTTAACAAACAAATAATGGTATATTTTCTATGTTCTTTATATTGGCAGGGGAAACTTTGGCACAGCAATTATGATATATGCTGATTTCTTTTAGACAGACGTCCTCTGACCAAGCAAAGAGAATAATTTATTGAGATCAGCCGACTTTTAAGCTAACCGTCAGTTGGAAGTACCTTCGCCATGAAGTGCGGTTGAGCCTATCATGCGCACGAGAGCAGCTAAAAGTATGACAAAGATGATTAGCGATTGCTGTCATAAAAATATACATTGAGTTTACATATTTTCTGAACTGAAAATATTGGTCCAGTATAACCTCATTAATACGCTTTCGCTTATAGCGCTATCCCGTTCATTACGATCTTTTTATACGGTCTCTGGGCATTCTGTATATAATCCTGTATAATTTTACCCTCTTGTAACGCTTCCAAATCCAACTTTTAGCGCTTTTTTTAATCGGAAATGACTAAAAAATGTCGCATAAATTACAAAACTTGTAATGTTTTAAAAGTATATGAAAAAGTATGTTGCTATAACTGTGCTGAGGGGTCAATACACCCTCTACCTGAAAAAACCCTTCGGTGGACACTGTCAGAAGTTGCAACTTATCGGTACTTTCCTCTGTATGAAAGGATCTCTGTCATTTCTGTAAAATTTAGTCATTTGAATTCTGTGGAGTTTGCAGTAAGTTTACAGTGCAAAATGGCATAACAACCTGTGAAAAGTATGCCCCTTTCGTAATGGATGATAAGGAGTGGGCTCCTGTACAGGAGAAGTTGTAGAAAGTTAAAATGGAAGATTTTGTGTCAGTTGACAATGGTCTAGTGATCTCAGAAATACGGTTTGTTGACGACATGATGGCGGATCATGCTGCCATTACCGCCGGATACGAAGACAGTGATAAGGAAATTGAATCTGCAGAGAAAAGTGTCCCCACGCCAAACGAAGACCTCGGAGCAGTAAATGTACTTCGAAAATACATTAGTGTTGCTCCTAGCGGTGTATCAAGTGAAGTTATCTATAGTTCCTTGAACCACATAGAAAATGTTATCATTCTTAATCGTAGTATAAGCACACAGAAGTTTACACCTGTGGAGTAACGGTCAGCGCGTCTGGTCGCGAAACCAGGTGGCCCGGGTTCGAATCCCGGTCGGGGCAAGTTACCTGGTTGAGGTTTTTCCGAGGTTTTCCCTCAACCCAATACGAGCAAATGCTGGGTAACTTTCGGTGCTGGACCCCGGACTCATTTCACCAGCATTACCACCTTCATTTCATTGAGACGCTAAATAACCTAGATGTTGATACAGCGTCGTAAAATAACCCAATAAAATAAAAAATAAACACACAGAAAATAACAGTCAAAGATATTTTTCATATGAATTGAGCTCTTATTTACATTTTGGATTGTAACTAATGCACAATAAAATATGTTTCTTATGAAGTGGTGTCTAAAGTGTTTCCCTCATTTCATAATTCATTTCCCATCTATAGCACTGGACCCTCATATAACACTTGAAGGTCACAGTTCCTCCACGAGCGTATTAACGGGGCTATACTGCAAATTTACAACATATAAGAAATGTTTCGAACAGTATTTGAATTGAATTGAGTTGAATTTGACGGAAGGGGGCACTATGGCCCAGCACTACGACCTGTTAAGACCTATTGCGCTAACTCTCTGGTGACACATTCCCAAATCCACACAGTCTGACCACACTAAGGTTCTCTGTGTGCCCAGGTTTCGAGCAGGCAACCCACTCGTTCCTAGGCCAGCACCCTCCGTGCGTCGCCAGCCGGCGATCGGGGAATGCTACGGAATGATAACGAAATGGAGAAATGGTGACGGAATGATGTAAATGCCTAATTTGGAGAAAAACGGGAGAACCCCGGGATAAACCAAACTGCGACCTTGCCCGCCACAAATGTCACTTTTCGAACAGCATCCTCTATTATCCTAGAACACAGTAATGAGTAGATTCCTGTATTGTGTGAAAGATTGAAAACTTGTACTTATTCATGCACGAGGAACCGAACCTCAGCCGAAGAGGTAACAGAACACGTGAGGACGGGTAAATTGATTTTCAGCTCATAGGGTGCACAATATTCCTAAGTGCTACAGTTGAAATAAAAACACTTAAATCAGAAGAATAAGAAAAAAAAATATGGGTTAAAATGAGGGAGTTGTGTCGATGGTGTAGACAAATGAAATAAATCACACAAGTCTATCATTAGAGAGATCATTCAGAAGGGTTTCACGTCCAAACCTATGACATCTCCATAGTGAATAATATGGTATGTTTTATAACGGCGCTATAAGTGGAATTTTCTAACGATGGTAATAATGTTTTCCACAAACAAAACACTTTGCCTCATTGTCTACCTCCGAAAATAAATAATCACTTTCTCATTGAGGAGACAGTTGATACCCTAAGAGACGTTTAATACCATTCGCCGTAGCCATACTGTAACTGGCTCATAAAAGTCCCGTTTCTATACAATATTTAGTTCACTTTTTAAGTGATAAATTTAATATTATTTGTCGATCACTGACTTTTGTAAGATAAGAAGGCCAAAAACGCCTGAAGGTTAGGCATTCTTCAGAACAATGCACATGAGTGAAGAAACTAAAGGATTGAAGGCACGAGGTGCAAATGCACAGAATTTCAATCTTTGCTTTATCATAAGGTCACTCAGTGTTCTCACACTCTGTATATAAGCTTCACACGAAACACATTTAATTTAAATTGACATGATGGCGGTTATAACTTCAAGATTAACCAGAATGTCTTTAAAACAAGACTAAGATATTATTTAGAATGAATATACAGAGTCTGCCAAAAAAAATGTATACACTCTTTAAGGAACGAAAACTATTCATTATGTTTTTTTTTTTACATTTAAATACTGACCATACATGCAGTACTGTCTTCATTTAAGCATATGGTTACTTTAGATGTTCAAAATGTTCGTCGTTGGCGGCCAGACACATAACGCAACGACGAGCGGGGTCGCCGCAGTTACGTCGGTCAACGTTTCAGTGAAGATCGCTGCACTTGCCGCTGTAACCTCCTGGCGAAGGTCCTCCAGCGTGCGCGGCTTACGTCGATAGACTTGATCTTTTACAGTTCCCTACAAGTTAAAATCCATAGGGGTTAGGTCTGGCGATCGTGGGGGGAACTCAATGGGTCCTCTTCGTCCAATCCAATGTCCCTGAAAATTGTCATCCAGGAAAGCTCGTACGGCGTGGTGGTAGTGTGGTGGCACCCCATTCTGTTGGTAGAACACCTCATCATCAGCTCCATAAAGTGCACGTAGGCCTACACCTAGTAAAATTGATGTGCGTAACATTTCAAGGTACACTTCTCCAGGGCTTGTAGCTGTACGCGGTCTTCTCGATCTTTCTTTGTGAATATCACAAATCGTTCCATGCACCTCAAACTGTCAATAATGTGTTTAATTGTTAGACGGGATGAGGGTTCTGTTTTGTACTCCCGCCTCCACTGACGCCGCATTATCAAACCTCATAAACCACTTCAGAATGCATTTTCGCTGCACAAACGTCAAGCTCCAGCCATTTTTCTTCTCAATATTTTGATGAAAGTACCGACATCTGTTGAGAGAAAGACTATACTACAACATACTCGTAATTCAAATCGATTGACAGTATCAATATCCCGATTCAGTCTGACAAAGTGTGTATACATTTTTTTGGCGGACTCTGTACTGTATTTAATTAATATTACCTGACATTTCGTCATATTTGTCAGTAAGAACAAAAAAATGTACTTTACGTTTTAAGAGAATTAAAAACTGAAGTATGACATGTTAAATATGTGTAGTATTTGTTTCTGAAGTTATGGTGATTTGAAATAAGAGCGACGATTTGAGGAAAAGATAACCGAACATATCTATTAACGTATCATTGTACCAGATAACGTCTGTCAGAACCTATAATTATTCTTCTTCAGCATCCATATGTAGTTTCGTATACCTATAATGGATCGTCCTTAGTAGACTCGTCGTTGTCGTGCCGAGAATCCTAGTTTCGGACATGCAACCCCACTCGACCCCAAACCAGCCCCCTTCGTGCGTCGCAAGTCAACGTTTGGAGAATGCTGTGTAATGGTGACTGAATTGGAGATCGGAAGGTGATGCGTAACGTGCATTACACTGTAGAAATACCTCGTCTCTGGAATTCGTTACCTAATGATGTCAGGGACTGCCGGACTTTATCGCAATTCAAAATTAAATTGGAATATTTTGTCTTATTTTATGGTTTTTAAGTATTACTAGAAGTGTAAATTTGTGTTATTTACTTACTTATTTACAAATGGCTTTTAAGGAACCCACAGGTTCATTGCCGCCTTCACATAAGCCCCCCATCGGTCCCTATCCTGAGCAAGATTAATCCACTCTTTAGCATCATATCCCACCTCTCTCAAATCCATTTTAATATTATCCTCCCATATACGTTTCGGCCTCCCCAAAGATCTTTTTCCCTCCGGTCTCCCAACTAATACTCTATATGCTTTTCTGGATTCGCCCATACGTGCTACATGCCCTGCCCATCTCAAACGTCTGGATTTAATGTTCCTAATTATGTCAGGTGAAGAATACAATGCGTGCAGTTATGTGTTATGTAACTTTCTCCATTCTCCTGTAACTTCATCCCTCTTAAGAACCTTATTCTCAAACAACCTTAATCTCTGTGTCTTCTCAAGTGAGAGTCCAAGTCCCACAACCATAAAGAACAACCGGTAATATAACTGTTTTATAAATTCTAACTTTCAGATTTTTTGACAGCAGACTGGATGACAAAAGTTTCTCAACGGAATAATAACAGGTATTTCCCATATTTATTCTGCGTTTAATTTCCTCCCGAGTGTCATTTATATTTGTTACTGTTGGTCCAAGATATTTTAATTTTTCCGCCTCTTCGAAGGATAAATCTCTAATTTTTATGTTTTCATTTCGTACAATATTCTGGTCACGAGACATAATAATATACTTTGTCTTTTCGGGGTTTACTTCCAAACCTATCGCTTTAATTGCTTCAAGTAAACTTTCCGTGTTTTCCCTAATCGTTTGTGGATTTTCTCCTAACATATTCACGTCATCCGCATAGACAAGAAGCTGATGTTACCCGTTCAATTCCAAACCCTCTCTTATCCTGAACTTTCCTAAGGGCATATTCTAGAGCGAAGTTAAAAAGTAAAGGTGATAGTGCATCTCGTCGCCCTCGGTAGCGCAGTTGGTGTAGCGTTGGCCTTCTATGCTCGAGGTTGCGGTTTCGATCCGGCCGAGGTCGATGGCATTTAAGTGTGTTTAAATGCGACAGGCTCATGTCAGTAGATTTAGAACAGTATCTTAGTTATCAAAATGTCCTGGTTCTATTATATTGTGACAGCGACGTGAGATTCGAACTCACGACCAGCGTCCCGCAAGAAAGCAGATCGCGCGGGGACGGCGCGCGGCGGAGAGAAGTAAGGGGAAAGGGCCTACGCGGCGAGAGAGTGGAGAGTGCGCGCGCATCTGGTGCTGGTAGAGAGAAGAGGGCTCTGGATTTTTCTGGAGTGCCATCTCTGGAGACGCGTGGAACTTTCGAGGTCACGTCGCTGTTATTATAAAAGAAGAAACGCCAGCGAACTCGAGAGAGTTTTCAGTTGATTAGTCAGCCAGTCAGTGAGAAAGCCAGAGCAAGCAAGCCAGTCTTGTGTACCGGAGTTCGGCTCGAGTGTGCGCCCGCAACTGTATCAGCATCCGAAGGCCTGAGTTCGAGTGCAGTGGACCGCAGTTGGAGGGACCTGAGTTCGAGTACAGTGAACTGTCTCTGAAGGTCTATGGTTCGAGATACTGTGAACTCGAGTGACTGAGCTAGAAGAACTATGAACTGAGAACTGATAGTTCTGATTTGTAAATAGTGCTTTGTAAATATTAGTTAAGATTAACAGTTCATTGTTGTTTGTACTAGTCCAAGTAAATTGTCATTGTCGTCGGTGGAGTGCTATGACGAATACTGTGTTGAGTGAAAATCCAATTGTTGACGAGAGCGTTTAAGGCGAATTGTAGAAAGGAATTATTGTTGGAAGAATAAAATTCCATTGTTGTGAGTGAAATAAATGTACAATATATTACCTATGGTTATATAAATAGAAGAAAACTGTTCTCAAATAAATTTGCATTTCTAAGAAACATAACGTTAGTATCTTTTTACTTGAGATTGCACACTTGATCTCAAACATATGAAAAAAAATCCTAGGCTTTTAATAAGGGCCTAGTAATTAAATAAGGACTTGGTAATGGATTATTATACACTGAAAGTTAGAGATGTTTCAAATAGGTTACTTGATTGTTTATACATATATAACTGTTGCCGAAGTAGAGAAAAGTTCAGTCAGGTATAAACAACTGTGGCTGTTCAAGGCTGCTTGACACTCGGGACTTCGGGAGTGATCAACCTCGACGTCTCCAAACACTCAGAAGCAGTCTTTACGTCAACGACGCGACTTATACAACAATGTCGTGCGGGTTTTCGGCTTTGCGGGCGCTGTTAGTCTTGCTTTCTCGATCGTTGTTCATCTCTATCCGGAACCGTCATTCCTGACTGAAGTTTTTTGTGGTTCTCTCAGCTACACTGGAAAAACGTCATTCATTCATTCATTCATTCATTCATTCATTCATTCAACACAAAGACAATTAATGGTCATAGAATCTATTTGAAGAATAAAAATATAGTACGTGTTCCCCATTAGCCGGTTACACATTGTATTGTTTTCGTTGCACTTTGCTAAGCAACTCATTCTATTGTTTTCTCTAGGGCTGCTATGTAAATGTTCCTCTGATACGGCATTCGTTTCGTCAATCGCTACAATCATTACTGTCAGTAGACGAGCTGGAGACCAGAGGAAAACAGAAAGAGAACAACAGTAACTAGAACAGAGATACTGTACAGTCTGCTGGCGACATCCTTGCGACAGATCGACCTCCAGTGGAGAGTCACTCTCCCGTAAATGGAACTGCTCGCATTCAAGTGTTCACAGACGAGCCATATCAGCGCTGTTAACGTATTCTTCCTTTCTACAGGTTGTTTAACAAATTATTATATATACAGGATTATTCTAAAAGATGGACCCAATTTAATTAATTTATATTTCACGACATACAACTTGGACATGAACAGTCTACATACCGAACGAAAGAGAAGTTCCAAAGTTTTGTTTTCCACCGCTTGGGTGTGATAGTTGCGTAAACGGCTACTAGGGTACTCGCGCCAATAGGCAGACATTTCGTGTCAGTTCTGAGTAAGATAGCTACTATGCTCCATAAGGTTTTCTGCGTTCTGGTGTTTTTACGAAGTTACAGTGCAGCGGGCGTTTCGTCTCCGATTCGGCATTGAACCACCAACTAACCATTCTGTTTTCCGGAAAGCACTGTAAGTGGAACAACGTACCTGGACATGTTGGAACAATGGCTTTTTCCTCAACTTACCGAAGATTCACAAGACTTCATTTTCCAACAGGATGGAGCTCCGCCGCATTGGCACCGTGATGTCCGAGGATTTTTAAATCAATCCCTTCCTCAACGATGGATAAGTCGCATGGGAAATCAAGACCTGGCTCTACACTTCTGGCCACCGAGATCTCCTGATATCATGCCATGTGACTTTTTCTTGTGGGGCTATGTTAAGAAGGCTGTTTACGTCCCACCTCTACCAACAACTCTAGCCGAACTGCGGAACCGTGTCACTGCTGCGGTGAACTCAGTAACACAAGACATGCTTCTTCGCGTGTGGGACGAGTTTGCCTACAGCTCAGATGTTTGCCGTACAGCAGAGGGGGGACACATTGAACATTTATAACCTGTGTTAAAAAAAAACTTGGAAACTTCCTCTTCTTATTATTATGTAACTTAGATTGTTCATGTCCAATTTATACTTCATTAAATAGAAATTAATGAAATTGGGTTCATCTTTTAGAATAACCCTGTACTTTTAGGGACAGCACATATAAAATAACAGCCATGATGTAGGTCTATTCAATGACTAAAGCGCGACCTAATTTCTGTGCGGATGTATTTCTTGCCACTGAGATGGGTTGTGATGTTCTACAGGAGAATCTTACACATGAATCCCTTTCAAAGTTTGAAGTCGGTAAATGATACAAAAATACATGACTTACAAAAATATTGTTCACCAATATAATTGTACAACAAACAGAATGTTTAGTTGCACTGCAGTGTAAACCTTTCATTTTCTTAACGTTAAGCTGTATTATAAGTAGGTCCCGGAAGTTCATGCATTTGCATACTTTTTTCCTGAGGGGTCCAAATATATGCTTGCACATTATCTATATGAATAATTATTTTTTGGGTTTATTAAGCATAATTTTATGTTGAATGTAAGTGCATATTTTCGTCATTTTTATAAATGCATAATATTTTCAGTACTCAAGAGAATATACGGACTATTTATAAGATTTGCAAGATTTTTTTTCGCTCGTGGACGGAAAAGCAAGGGACTGCATAGAGATACAGTGTGTGAATCACCATGATGCATTGTACGATACTCGACGGTAAAATCTGCTTCTTGAACCAAGAACCTCGGATGAACTTTAAATAAATTGCCGATATACAGAGTGGTCCACTTAACTCTTTCACCTCCCATGGCGTGTGAAATATTTCATATATACACAAACCGACAATTACACGTTAATTACATCGAAGGGGACATCTGATACACGTAATATATTTTTTGTACATTAAATAATTTTCAAGTTATTAGAGTCAACTTTCTTTTTTTTTTAATGGGGACCAACTATGTTTTGTATTGCAAATGTTGCGTTAGCTCTGTCTAATAACAAACGACAACTCTACAGACTATTTGAATATCACCGGTAAGAGTAAACATAAACAATGTCTGACGGACCCTTCCTTATGTCTAGTTCATAATGTTAACATACCGTAATTGAATATCGAATACACCCATAGTACTGTACTGTACCCAATACAACTCTTATTTCTTCAGTTCTGTACTGGACAATTGAACGATAAGACATCGGCGTGCACGAGGTGTTGCGATGAAAACGGCCATCTCTTCGAACATCAATTATAAACTTATTTTTTACTAGCCGTACCCGTGCGCTCCGCTGCACCTGTTAGAAATAAATATAAAGTAATTACATAATTAAAATAGGAAGTTTGATCCAGGGAACAACTTTACAACAGCGCAAGATATTCTGCTTCGCTCATTACCCAATTTTTTTTGCATTGCATTTATTTCATATATATTTTATGTATTTTAACACGGTTCAGTTGAGCATAGTTAAAATTTGAATTATAAAATAATGGATTGCTAAGCTAACGTACTATTACTGCATACTAAATCAATATACTCTCGTTGTTCCTTAATTCTCTGAGATTAAAATGAGTATACATAAATATTATTTTAAGAAATACAGAAAACCAATATACAAAAGAGCCTATCAAATTTTCTGTGCATAAGAAGCTATTTTAATCTCACCTGTCCTCGATTTACTCAGACGTTACTGTAATAACATTATAGCATTATGTCCATCTAGAGAAACTACACTTTCCAATGGTGAAATAATAATTAATTATAGCTACAAATCGGTTAATTTAGCTTCTGATATTACTTCATACAAACACAGAAACATTCTCTGTAGGCTATGTTTAATAGCTTTCGATTGTTGATGTCCAAGGCCCCTGTTTCGATTGTTGTTGTCCAAGGCCCCTTATAGACGAAGTCATTTGTTCGTAATTCATTGCACCATCTTAGATGGCGTTATTTTAATTTTAAAACTCATTTATCTCATTAAATATCAGTCCTATCAAACTTTTGTAAAGAATAAAACTTATCGGAAATCATTTTTGAAGAAACTTTTGTTATGTAACATTTTTCACAAAAATCAATAATAAGCGAGATATTTCGATTCATTTAATTCAGGACCCCTTATAACCCCTCTTTTAAATAAGGTATTTTGAATGCCATATAGCCTAAAATCTAAGTTACAACGAACTTAATTTATATTCCAATTTTCATATAAATCGGTTCAGCCATTATCGCGTGAAAAGGTAACAAACATACAGACAGACATACAAACAAAAATTTCAAAAATGCGATTTTCGGTTTCAGGGTGGTTAATTATATATGTTAGGACCAATTATTTTTGTAAAATCGAAAATTACCAGAAAAATTTCGGCTACAGATTTATTATTAGTATAGATTGTACACTACTTTTTTATGTCTCACTTCGCCATGTGCAACATTTCCATAGTATTAAAATGTACAGTACATTGTGATTGTGATTTAATTGACGCACAACTCTAACCAGAATTGTCCTCCTTCTGTTCGATCCTTGGTCAGACATTGTTTATGTTTACTCTTACCGCTAGGGGTGGGCAAAAATAACCGGAGCTCCTAGATGGAGCATGGGATGTTGCTTTTGTTATTTAATATGTCCATAGATGGCAAAATAATTTCGACTCCAATTCAACTGTCAATCTATGCCTACCTTAATCGCTGCCTTTGATTGTGCGGGTATTGCAGCATTTCAAACGGCAGACAATTTCCACTTGTCTGATTGGCTGATATAAATGCGCGGGTTACTGGAACATTTCAAATGATCCGTGATTTCAAACGATGTCGTATCTCCTTTTTTTTTTTAATAACTTTCCACTAATTAAGATAGACGGTACGTGGCTTTCTAACCGTCAGCCTGATAGTTGCAACTACTTATTAAATTATTTAGTTGTACGTAAGTATAAGTTCCACTGTGAAAATGTCCTCTAAGAAAAGCGTTGTGTTGGATTTTTTTTACGAAGAAGCCAAATAATACGCATGTTTAGATCTAGATTCATTTTTCGGGCTGAGAGGCCGTGGCCTGTTGGTTGATTTTCTACCAGACGTTTCGTCTGCAACTGCGGCAAACGAAACGTCTGGTAGAAAATCAACCAACAGGCCACGGCCTCTCAGCCCGAAAAATGAATCTAGATCTATAGACTCCGGCCGTGACAGCCTACACTACAAGATTTATACGTGTTTTTATAATTTATATGGAAGAAATTGCAAAACAGATGGAGAAACAACTAGGCTAATTAAAAAAATCTTTATCTTCGTAAACATCCATCGTGCTCAAAGTTAAAGGAAAATGCTCAAACTAAGAGAACTTCATGTAGATCTGATGAAGCTGATTATGTTGAAATTCAGGTAAGGTAATAATTATGATTATTGTCAATATATTTATATTTTCAAATTATTAATATGCACATTGGCTTACATATAAATCATGTCCGATATTATACAGAAATATAGCAATTTATGTGCAATTATTTGTAGTGCTATTTATTTTTAATGTTAAGATACAGTTCCACCCATCATTATAACCCTAATATGAGTGAAGTAATTAGACAACTTATATAAACTGAAATTTCATAATCTTATTATTTGTTGTATTTTGTTCACATACGTCGTTGATGTTCTTGAGCATCTAATGAAATCCTTCTAACTATCCTGTGATTGGTTTTACAGTTGATTGTATATTTTTCTTCGATGTGTATTGACAATAACCTCTCATTTTGTTTTCCTGACTAATTTGACGAATTTCAAAGTATAAAAAAAAACCGTTAACCGGTTATTTTTGATCGGTTAACCTCCTTCAGGTTAAGATATTTTTAAAATAACCTCCCATCCCTACTTACCGCTCACATTCAAACAATGAGTAAAATAGCCAGTTATTAGACAGAGCTAACGCAATGATGATGATGATGATGATGATTGATGATGATTATGATGATGTGGTGTTGGTGTTGTTGTGTTGTAAAGAAGAAGAAGGTGAAGAAGAAGAAGAAGAAGAAGAAGAAGAAAATAGTCTGTTTCTGTAACACATTTTTAAACTTATTTCATTACTTCTTAATGGAATGGGAAATACTCTGCACTAATTAACTATAGTGGCTTGAGTTGCAGCTGACAAGGGTCTGTTGAAAGACGGAGTACAAACTGATTGAGCGGGCCCTTTATTTGGGAGCTGAAATGTGTGCGCCGTGCTAACATCATTAAGTCCCAGTAGACGCGCTCCGGTGCAGGATGTCACATAACAGCGGATGAATATTAATTAATAATATCCCGGGGTGGTGACGTGATATATCCCGGTCTCATGTGTCTTAGTTTGCAACATTTTCAAAATAAACAACAAAGCGATGGAGACCAACACGCCGACGCACAGGTCAAGGTTATGTTCAAAACCGGAATCTCATATTTGGGTAGGCTATATCTGATATATAGAGCCCGGATGTTTGGAAAAATGCCTTTTTTACTGGGTTGAAGTAAATCATTATTTGCATAGATATAAATGTGATTTGGAGTAAATCAAAGTGATAGGGCCAATTTTTATTTTGCCTTTTTACGGCGTTTCTTACTAATAAATGCCTTAAAAATAATATTTCTTGTTCATTTGCAATTTTCTAATTTAATTGTAATGTAATGTGTATGAAATTTAAATAATTGAAACCATGACTAACTTTACTAACAATAGTAAATAAAAGCAATTTATTTCGGTGCTTAATCTGTTAATAATCGTGCTTTAATACTATTGGTGTAATATGAATAATGATCGACAATCCACAGTTACAAATATAATACTGTCATGTCTTACGGTACCAACAATCAGCTTTATAATTTTAAATATTAAGCTCGTTCTCATAGAAATTGTTACGTAGCATTTCCAATTGTTTGCTTTCATATTTTCAAATCTTACTGTTAAAATTTTGTGCTACACGTGTTTACTATTGTAGGAAAAAGAAATTTGAGTGAGGAATAGTCAGTTATTGTCGGGTGACAGAAGTTGTAAGATCGGTTAGCTAGATTCAGTAAACCATTGCAAAGTAAACTTAATGCTTACGTTAGTGAATTTGGTGCCCATGTGTTTTCAACCGATGGAACAGCTTTGTTATGTAAGGTTTGTGAAAAGACAGTTAATCACGAAAAAAAAAAAGGATTTTATAAGTCAACATGTGTCACCTAAAAAGTAAATATGTGAGTTATATTATCCTTTATAAAATTTATAATGCTTTCTTCAAAGGTTATTATTCCTTTTTACGTTTTTGTTGTATTTTTTTGCCTACCTATTTTAACTGTTATAAATGCCTAAACACCCGGGCTCTACTGATAAAGTACATAGACAACCCAGAACAACATTCATTATTTCACTGGAGCAACCGGAATTTCGCTTTACCGCATTTACAGCGTAACTTAACGCCTTTCTGTTCCAAATCTCCATACAGCCCTGTCATTCCAGCTCCCTTCTTCAAGTCCTCTCTCTTCAATTAATTGTATTTCGCAGAACCAATTTCGTCTGCGTCTTCCACGACGTCTTTCTTACTCTGTCGTCTATCAAACATTATTTCGACAATCTTCCTCGTGACATTCTTCTGACGCGGTCACAGCATTTGAAATTTCTGTTCGCTATTAACCCTAGCAGTAAAAAGTATTTTAAATGGCATGCAGTACCAACGGGAGGAGAGTATTTGTGACCACAAAAAATATATACCTATAATTTTGAAAAAATTTAACATTTGCAAACACAAAATATTATGTACTATAATAAAAAAGAAAAATTGAAATGTCATTGTAAATTTTCAAACAATTATTACTTCAGCGTAACAGCCTGGAAAATGTTACGCATCACTTTCTTCACAACCGTCCTCATATATTGAACAGACTAAAGAAATGTTTAATTTTGAATAATGTTTTAACATTTGCGATTTTTTTAGTTGGTTATTTTACGACGCTTTACGAACGTCTTAGGTTATTTACCGTCTGAATGAGATGAAGGGATAATGCCGGTGAAATGAGTCCGGGGTCCAGCACCGAAAGTTACCCAGCATTTGCTCATATTGGGTTGAGGGAAAACCCCGGAAAAAACCAGGTAAGTTTCCCCGACCGAGAATCGAACCCGGACCACCTGGTTTTGCGGACCAGGCGCGCTAACCGTTACTCAACAGGTGTGGACAACATTTGTGATCATCAAATAGTATGTACTATAATAAAAAAATAAAAATTGAAATATTCTATATTTTCGAACAAGTACATCTACAAGGGGGGATATTCTTTTATCCACCTGATTTATTTCCGTATTTTAATAAAATTATTGTCAGTGAAAATGATTTAACAATAACACAATGAGATAGAAAGATTCATTCGGCCTGGGAAGTGTAGTTGATATAGCTCTGGCCTTCTGTGCTCAAGATTGCGAATTCGATCCCGGACCAGTTCGATGGCATTTAAGTGTGTTTAAATGCGACAGGCTCATGTCAGTAGATTTACTGGCATGTAAAATAACTCCTGCGGGACAAAATTCCGGCACACCGGCGACGCTGATATAACGTCTGCAGTTGCGATCGTCGTTAAATAGACCATTTTTTTTAGAAAGATTCATAACTAACAATAAATAATGTTATCATATTTTATATTTAAAATATACATTTTGGAGATGGTGGGCACAAAGTACCCCCCCCCCGTTAGTATTTCTAGGGTTAATATCTATTAGTCTCCTAGATCTTTTGCATCATGTTCTTTATCATCTCATTAGGTACTTTTTTCGAGTATGGATATACGAGTTACACGCCTTATGAAATCCATTTCAGTGGCGATTCCATTGCTACGCTTCATACCCATATACAGACCATTCCTTATCTCGTGAAACCTACTTGCGCGTGAGGAGATGAAGAAAGTGGCCTCCGGTACTCTTCCACTTGTAGCTAGCTAGCTTACTTGTCCCCACCATAAGATTCTTACTATAATGTATGGCGAACGATTTCAGGTGATAACGAATGGCCTGTATCGTGGTGCTCTGAATAGTAACTTTGTATCATGACCTTAATTTAATTCCGCTGTCTATTTACTCCAGAGTATTAAATTTGTTATCGAATTCCTTCCATTTTCAACGTTGTATAACGTTATTATTTAAGGATCAGTTGGATGAAATTGACAAATGTTCGCGTAACATTGATGCAACTTTGTTGTGGCGTAATCATATAAAGATGCTATGTCTATACGTAAATGAAAGAATAAAAACTGATCTATCCAAAAATGTTTATTTGATTCTCATAATAAAACTGCATATTGTTTAAAAAATAACACAAAATAAAGTTGTTTTAATGCAAAACGTAATATTGAACGTTATTCAAAGTTAATTCTGGAACCAATGTTCCATAATCATTTTTTATTCCTTTAAAAAATCAGGCTGCTGTGTTATGATTTTCATCAATTTTATACCAATTTCTATCAAAATATATTATAGTTACACATTTTAAAATTATTATAGGCCTATATCTTGATTACACACTTTTAACACTTTTATCACTTAAAAATTTAGTTATAGGCTAATAACTTTCTTGTTTTAATTTCATTAAAAACTAAGTGGTAGCCTTGAATGAATGACTGAATGAATGAATTGAACCCTTTCGGTCCCGTGCACGTAGGCCACTTAAGTGGGCCCATCTGCTAATCTTAGCCTACATAAATACCAGTACATTATGTAATGTGCGCTTTGTATAGGCTATGTCTCATACATATATCAGAGTTGAGTAACTACCATGCACAGATTACACGAAGCGATGCAAACAATTGTGTTATGAGAATAACTTTAATACTTCTATCGTCCACCGTTGTGGACAAACTTTAGATGTCTGACCGTGAAACAAGATGCCTCTGATTGGGACAAGTTACCTGGTTGAAGTTTTTTCCGGGGTTTTTCCACAACCCAATAAGAACAAATGCTGGTTAACTTTCGGCGCTGGATTCTGGATTCATTTCGCTGGCATTATCGCCTTCAAATCACTCAGATTCTACCCAACCACCGCAGTTAATAAGCATCGTAAAACAAACCAACTTAAAAAAATTCCTGCGTCGCTTTTTTTCCCTATATCATCCAAGGACACTACAACTGAGGTTTCAGTCTTAGCCTGTAGATTTTGCCTCCATCCCTTTTTATTTTCCGCGGCTATCTTCCAATTTCGAAATTGGAAGAAGTTGGCAGCATCTTCCTTTATTTCATCTTCCCATCTCTTTCTTGGCCTTTCATCTCTTCGGGTTACGAAGAAATTTGCACTTAGAGCTTTTTTTGGTATTAGGTCGAGAGACAGTTGTTGTAGGC